>NC_037670.1:77788885-77944641 GCF_003255815.1 Theropithecus gelada
TGTGTGTCTGTTTTTATGGCAGTACCGTGATGTTTTGGTTACTATACTTCTGTAGTATAATTTGAAGTCAGGTATTGTGATTCCTTCAGTTTTGTTGTTCTTGCTCAGGGTAGCTTTAGCTATTCTAGGTCTTTTGTGTTTTCATATAAATAAGGATTGTGTTTTCTATTTCTGTGAGGAATATCATTAGTAGTTTGATGGGGATTGCATTGAATCTGTAGATTGCTTTGAATACTATGGACATTTTAACAATACTGATTCTTCCAATGCTTGAACATGGAATAGCTTTCCATTTTTTGTGTCGTCTTCAATTTCTTTCTCCAGTTTTGTATAGCTTTCATTCTAGAGATCTTTTATTTCTTTGGTTAATTTCTACATATTTAATTTTATGTGTGGCTACTGTAAATGCAATTACTTTTTAAATTTTCTTTTTTCAGATTGTTCTCAGTTGGCATATGGAAATTTTAATGATTTTTGTACGATTTTGTATCCTACAACATTACTGAATTTATCAGTTCTAATAGTTTCTTTTTTTTTTTTTTTGGTGGAGACTTTAGGTTTTTCTAAATATAAGATCATATTATCTGCAAACAATGATAACTTGACCTCTTCCTTTCAAATTTGGATGCTTTATTATTTCTTTCTCTTGTCTGATTGCTCTAGTGAGGATTTACAGTACTATGTTGAATAATGTGGTAAAAATTTTCACACCCTTGTGAAATTGTCACGTCCCAGATCTTAGAAGAAAGGCTTTTGATGTTTCCTCTCTCAGTATGATACTAGCTGTGGGTCTGTTGTATATGGCTTCTATTATGTTGATTAATGTTCCTTCTATACCCAGTTTTTTTTTTAAGGTTTTTATCATGAAGGGATGTTGAATTTTATCAAATGATTTTTCTGCATCTATGGAGATGAGATGATCATATGATTTTTCCCCTTCATTTTGTTGATATTATGTATCACATTGATTTGCTGTGTTGAACCATCTTTGTGTCCCTGAGATAAATTCTATTTGGTCATGATGAATAATCTTTTCAATGTGTTACTGAATTCAGTTTGCTAGTATTTTGTTGAGGACTTTTGCATTAACATTAATCAGAGATATTGGCCCATAGTTTTCTTTTTTTTGATGGGTCTTTGTATGGTTTTGGTATTAAAGTGATATTGGTCTCATATAACGGGTTTGGAAGTATTCCCTCCTCCTCTATTTCCTGGAATCGTTAGAGTAGGGTTGATATTAGGTCTTCTTTAAATGTTTGATAAAATTCAGCAGTGAAGCCATCAGGTCCTGGGCTTTTCTTTGCTGAGAGACTTTTCATTAGAGATTTGATCTCATTACTTGTGATTGGTCTGTTCAGGTTTTGGATTTCTATATAGTTCAATCTTGTAGGTTTTAGTATCTAGAGATTTATCAATTTCTAGGTTTTCCAATTTATTGGCATACAGTTGCTCATGGTAGTCTATTAGAGATCCTTTAATTTCTGCGATCCTTTAATTTATCAGCATACAGTTGCTCATGGTAGTCTCTAATGATCCTTTAATTCCTGAGATATTGGTTGTAATGTCTCTTTTTTTCTAATCTCTGATTTTATTTATTTGGGCCTTCTCTCTTTTTTTTCTTCGTCTGGCTAAAGGTTTGTTAATTTTATCTTTTCAGAAAACCAGTTGATCTTTTATATTGTTTTCTTCATTGAAATTTCATTTATTTCTGCTCTGATCTTTATTATTTCATTTCTCCTACTAACTTTGGGTTTTGTTTGCCCTTTTCTAGTTCTTTAAGATGCATCATTGGGTTGTTAATTTGAGGTTTTTCTTCTTTTTTGATGTAGGCACTTATAGCTATAAGACTTCCCTCTTAATACTGCTTTCACTGTATCTCATAGGTTTTGATATGTTGTGTTTTCATTGTCATTTGTTTCAAGCACATTTTCAGTTTCCTTCTTAATTTCTTTATTCATTGGTCATTCAGGAGCATATTCTTTAATTTCTATGTTTGTAGAGTTTCCAAAATTCCTTTTGCTACTGATTTCTACTTTTTCGGGTTTTTTTTTTTTTTTTTTTCCATTGTGGTCGGAGAAGACACATTATATTGTTTCAATTTTTAAAAAAATGTTTTAAGACTTGTTTTGTGGCCTATCCTTGTTTTGTGGTCTATCCTTGAGGAATGATCCATGTGCTGAGGAGAAGGATGTGTATTCTGTAGATACTGGATGAAATGTTCTGTAAGTATCTATTAGGTCCTTTTGCTCTATAGTGCAGATTAAGTTCATTGTTTCTTTGTTGATTTTCTGTCTAGATGATCTGTCCACTGCTGAAGGTAGGGTGTTGAAGTCCAGGCTATTATTGTATTGGGATCTGTCTCTCTCTTTTGCTCTGATAATATTTGCTTTATATATCTGCGTGGTCTAGTATTGGGTGTATATATATTTACAATTGTTATGTACTCTTGCTGAATTAACCCCTTTATCATTATATAATGACCTTTATCTCTTTTTATAGCTTTTATCTTGTAATCTATTGTGTCTGATATAAGTATGGCTATTCCTGCTCATTTGTGGTTTTCATCGGCATGGAATATAATTTTCCATCACTCTGTTTTCAGTCTATATGTGCCTTTAAAAGTAAAGTGTGTTTCTTATAGGTTACAGATTCTTAGGGTTTTGTTTGCTTATTCACCCACTCTTTGTCTTTTGATTGGAGAGTTCAGTCCATTTACACTCAGTGTTATTACTGATAAGGATTACCCCTGCCATTTCATTATTTGTTTTCTCAATGTTTTGTGGTCTTCTTTTCCTTCCTCTTTTTCTTTCATTGAAGGTGATTTTTCTCTGGTGGTGTGTTTTAATTTATTGCTTTTTATTTTTTGTATATCCACTGTATGTTTTTAAACTTGAGGTTACCATGAGACTTGCAAATAATATCTTATTAACCCATTATTTTAAACTGATGACAACACTGATTGCATAAACAAACAAGCCAAAGGAAAGCTAATAAAAATTCTAAACTTTAACTTCATCTCCCCACTTTTTACCTTTTTGTTGTTTCTATTTATATCTTATTGCACTGTCTGTCTCTTGAAAAGTTGTTGTTATTTTTTATTGGTTCATCTTTTTGTCTTTCTGCTTATCGTATAAGTAGTTTATATACCATAATTACACTGCTATAATATTCTGTGTTTCTCTGCGTACTTACTATTACGAGTGAGTTTTGTGCCTTCCGATTATTTCTTCCTCATTAATGTCCTTTTCTTTCAGATTGAAGAACTTCCTTTAGCATTTCTTACAGGACAAGTCTGGTGTTAATGAAATTTCACAGCTTTTGTTTGACTGGGAAAGTCTTCTCCTTTAGGTTTGAGGGACATTTTCTCTGGATGCACTACTCTTGGGTAAAAGGTTTTTTCCTTCACTTTAAATATGTCTTGGCATGCTCTCCTGGCCTGTTAGGTTTCCACTGAAAAGTCTGCTGCCAGATGTATTAGAGCTCCGTTGTATGTTACTTGTTTCTTTTCTCTTGCTGCTTTTAGGATCCCTTCTTTATCCTTCACCTTTGGGAATTTGATATTAAATGAGTTAGTCTTTGGGTTAAATCTGCTTGGTGGTCTATAACCTTCTTGTGTGTGAATATTGATATTTTCTCTAGCTTTGAGAAGTTCTCTGTTATACTTTTGAATAAACTTCCTACTGCTATCTCTCTCTCTACCTCCTCTTTAAGGCCAATAACTCTTAGATTTTTCCCTTTAAAGGCTACTTCTAGATCTTGAAAGTATGCTTCATTCTTTTCTATTATTTCCTCTGACTGTGTATTTTCAAGCAGCCTGTCTTCAAGCTCACTAATTCTTTCTTCTGCTTGATCAGTTCTGCTATTAAGAGACTGATGCATTCTTCAGTATGTCAGTTGCATTTTTCAGCTCCAGAATTTCTGCTTCTTTTTAATTATTTCAATCTGTTAACTTTATCTGGTAAGATTACTAATTCCTTCTCTGTGTTATCTTGAATTTGAGTTTCCTCAGCACAGCTATTTTGAATTCTGTCTGAAAGGCCACATATCTCTGTCTCTCCGGGATTGGCCCCCTAGTGCCTTATTTAGTTTGTTTGGTGAGGTCATGTTTTCCTGGATGGTCTTGATGCTTGTGGATGTTTGTTAGTGTCTGGGCATTGAAGAATTAGGTATTTATTGTAGTTTTTGCAGTCCGGGCTTGTTTGTACCCATCCTTCTTGGAAAGGCTTTCCAAGTATTCAAAGGGACTTTGGTGTTGTGATCTAAGTTTCTAGTCGCTGCAGCTGTATCTGCACTAGGAGGCACCCCATGCCCAGTAACACTGAAGCTATTACAGACTCTTAGAGGTACTACGTTGGTGGTCTTGGATAAAATCCAGAATTCTCAGGATTAGCAGGCAGAAGCTCTTGTTCTCTTCCCTTACTCTCTCCCATATGGAGTCTCTCTCTCTCTCTCTTTCTCTCTATGTGCTAAGCTGCCTGGAGCTAGGAGTGGGGTGATATAAACACCTCTGTGGCCACCACAACTGGGAATGTGTTGGGTCAGACTTGCAGCTAGCACAGCATTGGGTCTTGCCCAAGGCTCATTGTAACTACTGCCTGGCTACCACCTATGTTTGCTCAAGGTGTAGGGCTCTACAGTCGGCAGGTGGCAAAGCAAACCAGACTTTGCTTTGGTGACCTTCCTTTCAGGGTGGCAAGATCCCCCAGGTCATAGTCAGGTCCAGAGATGCTGCTGTCCAGGAGCCAGGGCCTGGACTCAGATGCCTTAGAAATCTACCTGATGCTCTATTCTACTGCAGCTGAGCTGGTGCTGAAACTACCAAAGTCCTTCCCACCCTTCCTTCCCCTTTCCCCAGGCAGAGGGGTCTCTCTCCATTTCCACCACTACCACAGGCCCATTGGGAGGTACTGCCTGGCTACCACCAACATTCACTTAAGGCCCAAGGACCCTTCAGTCAGCTTGTGGTGAGTGCTGCCAGGCCTGGGACTCGCCCTTCGGGGCAATGGGCTCTCTTCCAGCCCAGGGCAGGTCGAGAAATGCCATCCAAGAGCTAAGGCCTGGAATCAGGGACCACAAGAACCTTCTTGGTGCTCCTCCCCACTGCGGCCATGCTGGTACCTAAGCTGATTTTTGGTTCTTATGAAGGTGCTTTTTGTGTAGATCCTTATCAAATTTGGTGTTCCTGAGGGGAGAATGAACAGTGGAAGCTTCTGTTTGGTTATCATGCTCCACCTCCTCTCCAATATACAGTTTTTTACAGTAGATCTGAAAAATATGTCTTGTCTTTATTACTGATTTTATTGTGCTGATTAAAAATGATAATAACCTTCACAATTATATAATTGTTTTTTATACAAAAGTACCAAGAAGTAAGCATTTGGTCTTCTGGTGTTTTGAGAGAGGAAATGGAAGCCAGATAGCAGATTTTGATGTATCTCTAGTTATGACCAAATTTATACTTGTCATTACTCCAAAAAGTACTACCAGAAAGTAATGAAATGATTTCATGGCATGTATAAATGGTGTCAAGTCAAATGGTAACTCTGAGAACTCAATTAAAGATGATCTGATGGAAGAAAACAATGCTTTTCTTTTTTTATGGCACATCCACAGAACCACAGTTCACAAGTCACAAAATTGAAAAAATGTCCCATGAGACTTGCCCTTCATAGCAGTCTCTCAGTTCCTGGCATTTCACATTATTGGAACAGATATGACATTTTATATTTTTTGTTTCATGTGTGTCTGTAGTCCTGCTGTTCGCATGGTGCTCTAGCACGGCAGGAAGCTTTAGTGAAGCAGCTAAGAGGGCAGGCTCTGCAACTTCCTGGCTGTGCAGTCTTGGGCAAGTCACTTAACTTGGCTCTGTGTCTTCATCGTCTACAACAGCAGTCCCCAGCCTTTTTGGCACCAGGGACCGGTTTCGTGGAAGACCAATTTTTTCCACAGAACTGGGGGATGGAGGGTGGTTTCTGGATGAAATTGTTCCACATCAGATCATCAGGCATTAGATTCTAATGAGTGCGCAACCCAGACCCCACACATGCTCAGTTTGTAGATTCTACAAAGAACAGAGGACCCACCTCTTAGAATTGTGCAAATTAAGTTATTTAATTCTTGTTAAAATATGAAGCACAATTTCTAGCACCAAGATAGCGTTTGAACAAAAGTCAGCTATTATTATAGTAGACAATGAGTAAGTATTGAGTCAATAAAAGGAATGAGATCCATGGTCATGTAAATAGGCATCATCCTTCTTAATCTGGGTTCACATATTAGAGGTAAGTTTAACTTCTGATTTTCTTTAAAACATTTCATTGAAGAATATAGCCTTTTTTTTTTTCAGATGCTGTCTTCGCAGGTGCCATGCCTACAATGGCAAGTGTCAAGTTGTCTACACTTCATCCCATTGTGAATCATCCACATTACGAAGATGCAGACTTGAGGTTGGCAGCCGATGAGTATTTCATCAAGAATCATTTGGTGACTCCCAATTCTTAGGAATTGGGAAAATATTTACACACACACACACACACACACAAACTCATCCTCATTTTCATGCTGGAAGTTCAAAAAAAATGACAATGACCATCCAGAAATGACAATAGGTACCCATTGCCTCTGGAGCAAGCTGACCTCTGAAAACTGAAAAATGCAAAAGCCAGTTTTTCCCAAAGTGACAAACATGTCACATATTTATGATGTGTGTGTGTATTCCAGTAAAACTACTAGGTAGTTGGAAGAGGAGGTAGGATGGATTTTACTCACAGCCATAGTTTGCCAACCCCTGCTCTACACCATAAGCCCTACTCTGATTTAGGAAATGATTTCTGGATCTTACTGGTGGCCAATGACTAGCCTTTTGTGACAGGTAGAAAAAGTACTTGAAAGTTGCTATTATATATTACGTGCTTTCATGAAAATTTAGAGTATTTTTGCTAGCCGATTATGAGAACTCTTAATTTCCATTGATGTCTAAAAGTTTTGCTTTCCTTAAATGGCTGGTTTAAAAAATTCTTTTGGTAATTCTAGTAGTTGTCAGGGTAATCATTTTTAAAAGTGGCTTTTTGGCCTATTGTTAGAGGCAAATATTTAAATTATTGAAAAGTTTTAGGTCTGCTGTCTAGGAGCCAGGGCTTGGAGTCAGACACCTTAGAAATGTACCTGACGCTCTCTCTATTCTACTGCGGTGAACTGGCATGGAAACCACTGTGGTGACTGAGCGTCCCATATGCCTGAAATTCTAAGCAACATCCAATGCATAAGTGATAGTCTGCCAGGATATTGTAAGAACTTCCACTATGGTCAAATCACCTATTGTACCATATTTTGGTGATGATTCCCATTTCTCAAGATTCTGTCAAGGTGCTTTTCCTACCTGTTCTGACACCCTGGATGCCCATTGTCTAAGTGTTCTATTTGATACACTCAATTTCAATTCATGTGTTTGTCAGAGCTTCTTCAGATGAAATTAAGCATTTAAAGATAGGTTTTCACTACATTCAGTCTCTGTCAGAATATATTCTCTGAAAACTTTGTGAATTATGAGAAGAAAATTTTATATCCTAAGCTGCTGTCTGCTACCCAGTACAACTTTAGACTATTTTATACAATAATGAGCAGTATATGCAAAATTAAATTGCTATAAGTTTTATTACATTCAAAATATAAGTAGGAATGTGGAAACTGCCATCCCCAAAATAGCTGATGCTGTTTTGAGTCATGTATATAAGTGTTCCATCCAGTGAGTACTGAGATTTCAATTTGCTAGTAAGATTTTTTTAGTCTATTCTATTATCATTCATTTTAAAATCTTTTAAACTATTGTTTACATTTAAAGGGCCCGGACAAAAATAGTTTATTCTACATATAGTCGAAAATCTGCCAAAGAAGTAAGAGATAAATTGTCAGAGTTACATGTGAATTATTATGTTTTAGAAGAGGCATGGTGTGTTGTGAGAACTAAGTGAGTATTAACCCTATGCTATCCAATATGGTATATTTTTAAGCAACAAATGTTTCAGTTTATTACAGTAGTTCTGATTCTTTAAGAATTTTTATTTTAAATATATTAAAATATTATCCTGGTATCTTAAATTATTTCATCTAGAGAAATAAAACTATACTATCAATGAAGTAGAATTTAATTCCAAACATTATAGTATATTTTAATATCCTGATTTTTCAATTTAATTTGACATCTTCCACTTAACTTTTTTCATAATTTTTGAAATATTTATGAAAATTTTTATTAGATATCTGAAATATGGATTTGCATTTACAACAAAGTGAGATATTGCCATTCTGTACTATATAGCTGAATTATAATGGATTTGTAAGACTTAAAAGAAAAGTGACAAAACCCAACATGACATAATAAGAAAAACATTCCTAATTAAAATTTTTTAATTTCTGAATTTTCAATCCCTAAAAATCCTAAAATTCTAAGATGTGTAATTGATCTTTTGAGGCCTTTGTTTAGGCTCCTAAGCAGAGATACTAGCTGCTGCACATGACAGGAAATTCAGGCATATTAATTGTCTCCTAGAACAGCACATTAGCAATCAGAAGAATGAAACAGGTTCTACAGTCACTTCAAAATATCATTTACAATGTGCAAAAAAGTTTCAGAGATGCAAACTAAAATGAGAGAGTATGACCAATACTCTGAAAAAAATAAGGTAATAGAAATCGATTCAAGTAGGTCCAGATGTTGGATTTAGCAGCCAAAGACTGCAAAGCCACTATTACAAATACATTTAAAGGCTTAAGAAAAATACATTCAATGGATTAAAAGAAAACATGGTATCCATGAGTGAAGAGAGATGGAATCTTAGCAGAGAAGTAGAAACACTCCAGCCCCCATGGAAATTCTAGAGATGAAAAGTATAATAAATGAAATGAACATTACTTAAATGTACTCAACAACAATTTTGAGATGAAAACGACATTTGAACAGAAAATTCAGTGAATTTGAAGATAGATCAAGAGAGAATAGTTAATCAAAAGAACAGGAACCAAAAAGATTGAAAAATAACCAACATCACAGACCTATGTAACATTAAGTAGTTCAACACATGCAAAATTTTAGTATTAGATGTAACGAAAAAAAGAACACGACAGAAAAAATATTGAAGAAATGTTGGCCAAAAATTTCTCACGTTTGATAAAACTACTAACTTAGAGATCTGCTGAGCTCAACAAATCCAACTGGGTACGCCCAAAAAAAACCAAAGCAAGGCACATTATAGTCAAAATGGTAAAATCAAAGATTAAGAGAAAATCTTGAAAATAAGAGAAAAAAATGATAACATTTGACTTCTCAACATAAATAGTGGAAATTAAGAGACACTGGAATGATAATTCAAAGTGCTGAAGAAGAAAAATCAACAATTATATATTTAATGAAATTATCTTTTTTAAATGGAGGCCAAAAATACATTTTTCAGATCAACAAAATCTAAGATAATTTGTTGGTAACAGATTTATACTTCAAGATGGACAAGAAGTTCTATCAGCTGGTGAGAAATGATGCCAGATGGTAACTCAGATATACAAGAAATACTGAAATGCGCTGGAAATAGTAAATATGTGGATATTAATCACTGTGCGTTTTTCTTCTCTGAAAGTCTTTAAAAGACATTAAGGCAAAGGTGATACCATTATATTTTTTAGTTTATGACAGAAATTAAACATACATGACAATAGCACAAAAATTGAGTAAACCATGGAAATGTATGATTTACTAGAAATAACCCAATTTAAATGGTAAGTAAATCATGATATGTTAAAGATGCTTGTTGTCATCCCTAGCAAAACCACTCAAAAAATAAAACAGTGGGGAAAAGAAAGAGCATAATGGCAAGCCTAGACATGGATGAGCCTGGATACATTCAGCGAAATAAGTCAGCCACAGTAAGATGAATAGTGCATGTTGTCACTCATGTGGAAGCTCAAAGAAGTAGCTCATAGAAGTAGAGTAGAATTGTGGTAATTAGAGGCTAGGTGGGAAGGGTAGGGAGGAGAAGAAGATAAGGAGAGGTTGGTTAAGAGATACAAAACTACAGATAAATAGAAGGAATAAGTTCTAGTGTTCTCTGGCACTGTAGAGTGAAGATTAGTTAACAGTAATTTATCGTATATGTCAAGAAAGCCAGAACAGAGGATTCTGAATGTTCCCAGCACAAACAGATGGTAAATGTTTGAGGTGATGGATATCCTAATTACCCTGATTTGATCATTACACATTGTAATTATGCACTGAAATATCACTCTATACTCCATAAGTGTGTACAAGTATTACTTGTCAACTAAAACTAAAAGGGGAAAACACCTAAACATATAACTAACTTAAGACCCAGCAATTGTACTGGGCATTTTTCCAAGAAAGGTGAAAAGTTGTTTTCACACAAAATTCTGTAGAAAAATGTCTATAGAAGCTTTATTTGTAATAGCCTAAACCTCATACGACCCAGATGTTTTTTGCAAGGTGAATGGTTAAATAATAGTGATCTATTCATACCATGGAATACTGCTCAGCAATAGGATCAGACTGTTGATACACTCAAGATCCTGGATGGATCTCCAGAGAATTGTTTGAATGAAGAAAAGACAATCCCCAAAGGTTACATACTGTATGATTCCATTTATATAACTGTCTTCAAATGATAAAATTACAGATATGGATAATGATTTGTGGTTGCGAGGGGTTAGGGTGGGGTGGGAATGTGGGGGAAGTATAGTATGTGTGGCTATACAAGGGATCTCCATGGTGATGGAAATGCTCTCTATCGCCATTCTATCAATGTGAATTATCTGGCTGTGATATTATACAAACGTTCAAGATGTTACCATGGCAGGGGACACTGTCTAAAGACTGTACAAGAGCTACTTGTATTATCTCTCACTTAATGTGGATCTCCAAATGTCTTGAAATAAAATGTTTTTTTTTAAAAAAAGCATAATAGCAAGCCTATATCAGTAATTTCAAAGTGAAAGAGGACTAAACTTTTCCAAACAAAAGGCAGAGATTGGCAAACTGAATACAAGAGCAAAACCTATCTATGGACTTGCCTGCAAGAGGTGCATTTTAAATACAAAGAAGTATGTTGGCTGAAGGAAAAAGAATGGAAAAGATACCATGTGAGCAAACATTAGAAAGCTGAAGTGAAAAATGCATAAATATCAGTAAGATAGATGTTAAGACAAAGAATATTACTCAAAACGACTATGTTTGATAAAAATAGACAAATCTACAGTATATTTATAAATTTTCATAGCCTTCTCTAAATAATTTGTAGAACAAATAAAAAGAAATTTGGTAAGAATATGGAAGACTTGAATGATGCCATCAAACAGTATGACCTAATTGACATTTATAGTACACACCACCCTATAACAGCAAAATAGATATTCAAGCACACACAATTTATCAAAAAAGACCATTTTCTAGGCCACAAAACAAGTATTGACACATTTGATATACTTTAGATCATGTAAAGTACAATCTCTGACTACAATGAAATTAAATTAGAAATCAGTAACAGAATTCTATATGGAAATTCTCTCAAATGTTTGGAAACTAAATAATACACCTCCAGATAATCCATAGTCAAGAAGAAACAAAAGGAGAGTTAGTTTCAATGTATTTTGACCTAAGGGAAAATGAGAACACCATCCCGCTATTTGTGGGATGCAGATACAGCAGTAGAGAGATTTGTTTTTATGTTGAATGCCTATAATAGGAAAAGAAGAAAGGCCTCATATCAGTCATTCGGCTTCACCTTAAGGAACTAGAAAAAAAGAACAAGTAAACTCTAAAGTAAGGAGAAGAAAAGAAAGCACAAATATTAGAGTCAAAATCAGTGTGAATTACCCCCAAAACAGGGAAAAGTCAATAAAACCAAACACTGATTCTTGAGAAGATTAATGAAATTGATTAACTTCTACCCAAACTAAAAAATTGAAGACAGAAATTACTAATATCAGGAATAAGAAAGATTTTATCACTACAGGCTCTGAAGAAATGAAAAGGATAATGAGGGAATTTTAGGAAAAACTTTACTCCACTAAGTAGGACAAAATAGATAAAATGGAGAAGTTCCTTGAAAGATGCAAAACCAAAGCTCACTTAAGAAATAGAAAAATCCTATATCTATTACCTTATTATGAATGACCTTATATCTATTAATAAAATTATATTTGTAATAAAAAGAATTGTCACAAAACTTTAAGACAGATACCTTCACTGGAAATAATTCCAGTTCTACAAACTATTCCAGAAAATTCAAAAGGAGGGATTACTTCCCAGCTGGTTCTATGAGGTCAGCATTATCCTGAAACCAACATGAGAGAAACATTACAGTAAAAGGAAACAACTAATCAAAATGTATCATGAACACTTGTGAAATTTTTAAGTAAAACTGCAACAAATGGATCCAGCAATATATTAAAGAAAGACAATACATAATGTACCAGTGGAGTTTATCCCAGGAATGCAGAGTTGTCTCACTATTTGAAAACCAATCAAGTGAATTCACCATAGTAACAAACTGAAAAAGAAAGACCGCATCATCCTCTCAGTACATTCAGGAAAAAGTATTTGACACAATTCAGTATCCACAACTGATTAAAAACTCTCAGCAAACTAGGAGTAGAAGGTAACTTGCTACTAAGAATCTAAGAATATAAAATTTCTAGAAGAAAATGTGGAAGAAAATGATTGTAACCTTGGATTAGGCCAAGATTTCTCAGATACAGTAACATAATCACGATCCACAAGAGAACACATTGATAAATAGGACTTCATTAAAACTGTAAATCTAAAGAAACTACCATCAGAGTGAACAGGCAACCTACAGAATGGGAGAAAATTTTTGCAATCTACTCATCTGACAAAGGGCTAATATCCAGAACCTACAAAGAACTCAAACAAATTTACAAGAAAAAAACAAACAACCCCATCAAAAAGTGGGCAAAGGAGATGAACAGACATTTCTCAAAAGAAGACATTCATACAGCCAACAGACACATGAAAAAATGCTCATCATCACTGGCCATCAGAGAAATGCAAATCAAAACCACAAGGAGATACCATCTCACACCAGTTAGAATGGCAATCATTAAAAAGTCAGGAAACAACAGGTGCTGGAGAGGATGTGGAGAAATAGGAACACTTTTACACTGTTGATGGGATTGTAAACTAGTTCAACCATTACGGAAAACAGTATGGCAATTCCTCAAGGATCTAGAACTAGAAGTACCATATGACCCAGCCATCCCATTACTGGGTATATACCCAAAGGATTATAAATCATGCTGCTATAAAGACACATGCACATGTATGTTTATTGCAGCACTATTCACAATAGCAAAGACTTGGAATCAACCCAAATGTCCATCAATGACAGACTGGATTAAGAAAATGTGGCACATATACACCATGGAATACTATGCAGCCATAAAAAAGGATGAGTTTGTGTCCTTTGTAGGGACATGGATGCAGCTGGAAACCATCATTCTCGGCAAACTATCGCAAGAACAGAAAACCAAACACCGCATGTTCTCACTCATAGGTGGGAACTGAACAATGAGATCACTTGGACTCGGGAAGGGGAACATCACACACCGGGGCCTATCACGGGGAGGGGGAGGGGGGAGGGATTGCATTGGGAGTTATACCTGATGTAAATGACGAGTTGATGGGTGCTGACGAGTTGATGGGTGCAGCACGCCAACATGGCACAGGTATACATATGTAACAAACCTGCACATTATCCACATGTACCCTAGAACTTAAAGTATAATAATAAAAAAAAAAACTGTAAATCTCTGCTTTTTTATAAACAGTGTTAGGAAGAATTACGGGATAAACCAGTCTGGGAGAAAATATTTTCAAAGCCTATGTCCGATAAAGGACTTTCTCTAGATGTATAAAGAACTCTCAAAACCCAATAATAAGAAAACAACCCAATTAAAAATGGACAAAATAGGCCAGGGGCGGGCGCAGTGGGTGACTCATGCCTGTAATCCCAGAATTTTGGGAGGCCGAGGCAGGTGGATCACCTGAGGTCAGGAGTTTGAGATCAGCCTGGCCAACATGGCTAAACTCCATCTCTACTAAAAATACAAAAAGTTAGCCAGGCATGATGGTGGGCACATATAATCCCAGCTACCTGGGAGGCTGAAGCAGGATAATCGCTTGAACCCAGGAGGCGGAGGTTGCAGTGAGCCGAGATTGTGCTGTTGCACTCCAGCCTTCATGACACAGCAAGACCTTGTCTTAAAAAAAAAAAAAAAAAAAGACAAATGGACAGATGGCAAATACTCACACACAAAGACGCTTGATGTTACTAGTGATTTGTGAAATGCAAATGAAAATTACAGTGAGATATCACTAAACACTTAATAAAATAGCTATAATTGAAAGAAAAAACCTGATGATGCAAAGTGTTGCTGACACTTTGGAGGACTTAGGACACTCATACACCAGTGGTGCAAAAGTAATATGGTACAACCACTCTGCAAGACAGTTTAGCAATTTTATTAAAAGTTAAACATACAACTACTATATTTATTAAGATAAAAGAAAGCATATATCCATCTGAGTAATTGTACACAATTGTTCATAGCACTTTATTTTCTATAATAGCCCCAAACTGGAAATAACCCACTTATTTATCAACAGATGAATGTATAAACACACTACTAGAATATCCAAACAATGTAAATACTACTCACTAATAAAAATGAGCAACATATGGATACAGCAATATGGATGGATCTCAAAATAATTCTACTGAGGACAAGAGGCCAGACAAAAAAGAAAGCATGCAACAATTAGGTTTACAAAGGATGGAAGTAAAATTTTGGGAGAGATGGATATGTTCATGATTTTTACTGTGGCTGCTGTTTTACAGGTGTATACATACGTTAATATGTATCAAAGTGGATACTAAATATGTGCAGCTTATTGGGCAATTATTGAGCAATTACACCTTAATACATCTGCTAAAAAAATCTGGCAGACTTTTACGCAGAATATACAAAGAACTCTCACACCTCAATAAGAAACAACACAAAATTTGGCAAAATATTTGAATAGATATTCCACCAAAGAAGATATTTTGAATCATCCATAACCATACTATAATGATTAAAATTACAAAAACTGATACAACTTAAACTCTCATGCATTGTTGGTAGAAATGGAAAATGGGTATCTACTTTGGAAAACAGTTTTGAACTTGCTTATAAAGATAAATCCACACTTAATCATACATAACCATGCAACCCAGCAATTCCACTCCTGGGTTTTTCCCTAAGAGAAATGATAACATATGTCCACAAAAAGCCTTGTCCATGAATGTTTATAGCGGCATTGTGCATGGTCACCAAAAACTCAAAACATCTCAAATGTTCATTAACTTGCAAATGGATAAACAAATTGTGTTCTCTGTATACAATGAAATATTATTTAGCAACAAAAAGGAAGGAACTACTGAACCTCAACAGAAGTTGTAGGAACTACAGCTCAGATATGAATATCAAAAACATGCTATGGTAAAAAAGCCAAAAATGAAAAGACTACATAATATATTTATATGAAATCCTAGAAAAAGCAAAACTATAGTGCAGAAAGCACAGTAGTTGCCTGAGGCCATGTTTGGGGAAGGAGGTAGATTGCAAAAGGGCACAGGGAACTTGTGGGGGTGATGGAAATTTTCTGTATTATGATTGTGGTAGTGCTCGCACATCTATACACATTTGTCCGTACCTGCCAAACTTTACACATAAAGTAGGTGAATTTTATTGTGTGTAACTTATACTTCAATATAGATGTTAAAAAATTAGACATCAGTTTTGCCTGACTCCTTCCCTTTAATGACTGCCATGCAGGGTTACTCTCCGGGGAGGAACAGTGTCTCGTGTAGCCCAGTCATACAGCCGCCCAAAGTGGGAAAGCACTGAAGAAAACAAATTGCCACGAGAGTCTCCTGTCCTTGCCTTGGATGATTTCATGCTAATCCAAGACAGTTTATGCTAAAAAATATGAAATTCATCAGGAATTCGATTAGGTTTTAAGTTGTCTTATTTTACTACAAATGGGCCTTATGTTTAGATGGTGATGGCACTTGGAGAGTATATTTATGTTTGTTTCATCTTGAAAGCGAGCTTTTAAATGTATATTTATGAATGTATATTGAAGGTTTATTATTAGGATATATCTTTCATTTGGTTAAATGAGATGTGAAAATGCAACGTACTTAATTTCATTCTATTTTTTAAATTTCTAAATGTTGAAATTGTGTTTTGAAATGATGCTTTAAAATATTTAACTTATTTAAAAAATATGTCTCTGAAAATCTAGATGTTGTGTTATGTATCTATTTTCTCTAGACAGGAATACATTTCTAACATGGATATATATGTCTATCTTTTCTCAGGCCTGGTTGCAGTATGCTTGAAATCTGGGATGTGGAAGACCCTTCCAATGCAGCGAACCCTCCCTTATGTAGCGTCCTGCTCGAAGATGCAAGGCCTTACTTCACCACAGTATTTCAGAATAGTGTGTACAGAGTATTGAAGGTTAACTGAGAAGGAAACTACCCATTACACTATGGTACAATGCCATGTGTCAAAAACAATCACCCTTTGGCTTGTTTACATTAATAAAAATCACAAGCTTTAATAACAGACACTTAAAAATAAGATAAAAATGGATTGAAAGTTTTTCTGATTACTAAAAGGTAAATTACTTTTCTATTCATTGAATGTCAGCCTTATTAAGCTTGTCATATAAATTATGAAATCATTCATGTCATACTGCATAAACGTTCATTTCAGAGTTTTAAAGTGAAATGTATATAAAAGAACAATGAATTTTAATAAATCAAGGTCACGTAAGTCCTTTTTCATCCAACTAGGTGAATTGCTTCAGATTTTCCCTAGTACCAGAGTGTACCCGCTCAAACTCTGAACCACTTAGGGCAGAAGAATCAAGCTCTGAAATGATATCCTTAAGATGCTGATGCTGGTCACAACCTCTTTACCTCTGTGAGGAAATTGTAACATGTGTCTTTTAAGGTGTTTTTATTTTACCAGCCCTTAAGAAAGATCTCTAATATCTTTTAATGCTTTTTTTATATATATATAATTTCAAGTTGAAATGTTTTTAAAAACACCTTGTTTTGTAATGGTTTGACTCTCTTGAGATGTATTTACCCCACTAGATACATATTTGCCACTGGCTAGTTCTCCATCTGAGCTCAAGAGGTTATTCATCTCTCTTTAGATTCCAGTGGTTTTTCTTTTAACATCCAGGTAAAATAGAAATTGCTACAGTATACAACCAAATTTTGGAGTTAAACATAATCAGAAAAGAAAATCCAGTTAAATTTATCAAGTGAGATTTTCAGATCCTAGATCTTGAATAAAGCAAAGGTCTTTTCATCTTGATGGCCCCAAAGCTTGTTGGTCATGGTCTTTATTCCTGGCCACTGTCTTCTTAAATAATATATTTTAAGCCCTCATTTGTTTTTGGTTTTGGATGAGGAAAGTCATGTTCTCTAAGTCCTCTCCCCTAATAAAACCTTCCCAACAATAGTGCTTTGAAAAGTGGTAAATAGTTATCTTGAAGATACTCTTGCCAAATGCAAAGATAAACATTCTTTTTGTCTGCTTTATAAATATGAAATATGCCAGATCTATAGTATTTTAATGTGCATCTACTTTAAATGAGTCATCTTGGGGTTTTTATAATTCCCTTACATTCTTGCCCCTCTGTACTTGAAATAACAAAATGCCTTAATTGTATAGATGAGTTCTCTTACAATAGACAGGCAGTTATATGCAGCAAAACCAATAAAGTTATTTTTCAACTTTCACAGTTGTAAAATATTTCATAACAGGATACAAAACAGCTAAGAAAACATGCCACATTTTATTTATTTTAGCATTTTCAAATAATTTGTTTTTGGTATAAGCACAGGATAAAAAAGGAAAGCGTCAAAGAAAAGAGACGTAACACCTAACATTCATAAAAATTAACAAAGTATATTTTGGATGATGTTTTCACAGGAAATATTTTAAATAAGTTCATAGAATTTTTAAAATGGTACTGTATTAGCTAATAAAACATTCAGTACAAATATATGTTTGGATTTATGCATTAAAAACTAATAAAATTATTTTCAACTTTTGTATTTGTAAATTATTTTGGTACAGGAGACAAAGCATCTAAGAAAGCATGCCACACATTTTACTTATTTTAGCATTTTCGAATAATCCATTTCAGTGATGTGTGGGGCAAAAAAGGAAAAGAGACATAATACCTAACATTCATAAAATTAAAGTAACACATTTCAGATGATGTTACAGTAGCAAAGACTTGGAACTAACCCAAATACCCATCAATGATAGACTGCATAAAGAAAATGTGTCACATACACACCATGGAATACTATGCAGCCATGAAAAAGGATGAGTTCATGTCCGTTGCAGGGACATGGATGAAGCTGGAAGCCATAGTTCTCAGCAAACTAACACAAGAACAGAAAACCAAACACCACATGTTTTCATAAGTGGGAGTTGAATAATGAGAACACATGGACACAGATGGGAGAACATCACACACCAGGGCCTGTTGGTTGGGGATGGGGGTTGGGGGTAAGGGGAGGGAGAGCATTAGGACAAATACCTAATGCATGCGGGACTTAAACCCTAAATGACAGGTTGATAGGTGCAGCAAACCACCATGGCACATGTATGCCTATGTAACAAACCTACACGTTCTGCACATGTATCCCAGGACTTAAAGTAAAATAAATTTTAAAAAGTCAGTAGAACTCAACAAAAAAATGGATGAGATGTATTAATGTTCCATACACATATGATGTTTTCATATATATTTATGTTATTTTCATGTACTCTCGGTGTTAAGTAACAGTAAAGCCCTTGAAGATCCTGTTTTCTGTCTTTTCTCATCCTTCACAATGCATACATTTTGAAATTGAAATTGTTCTGATATAAAGGGAGAAATCACAGGTTGCTGGGCTTACTAGCTATGTTTACATTGGCAGTGCTCTTTCTCAGGCATTTAAAATGATTCTGTATAGTCTTACACAGAAGGCAATACACTATGATGGAAATAGTGTGAGCTATGCAATAAGATGGATCTAAGTATGAATACTGGTTCTTCCACTAGTTAGGTATATTGCCTACCATCTATTCAAAAGATATTTATTGAGCACTTACTGTATTTCAGGCACCGTGCTAAGGTTGGTCATGTTGCTTAACTCCATGAGCTTTCTTCACCTGTAAAGCAGAACTCACAGTACCTACTTAGCAGGGTCATTATGAGGATTAGTGAAACAATGTTTTGAAGTACCTGGCACATAAAGGCACTCAACAAACACTAGTTTCTTCTGCACCGCTCCCTACAGCTCACTAATAACCATTTCAGTAATATCAAGTTACAGAGTGAGGTTAGCTCATTTCAGAATTCCAAATAGTCTCACCTTTATTTGATGTCATCAAATAGGAGAACTGGGCTGCAGCTCGTTCTTATACAAATTGTTCTACTAAATTCTTGCCTGTATATATTTTATGTTTTATTCTTTTGAAACATGAGGAGATTTTCACTTAATGCAATGAAGCTTTTTCCATAGTTTCTAGGATCCTATTTTTGCACACTAATCTGAAACTATGGCCAGAAGTGAGGTGCACACAAGCTGCAACAATTCCTTCCATCATCCAGTTGTCAGAAGCTAATGCACAGCTCGACAAATAATATCTGTGTCCTACCACTTTGCTGCTGACAGGCACCAAAAATCTGAGTACTTTAATAACAAAATGATGTTTATATTTTTATACATTACATGTTTCTGTTATATATGAAGGACAAACTCATAGAAAAATTAGTTTTGAAAAAAACAGGACATTTTAAAGAAGGGGACAATTACATATATACACACACATAGTAGCAAAAATGGCAATAGCTCAAAAGTGGTTAAGATATACAGACACTGCGATGAACATCTTAGTGCATACTTTATGATTTTAAAGTTATTTCCATAGGATAGATTTCATAAAGTTAAATTTCCTTAAAAAATGGTGGACACCCTTAAAGCCTTCCATGCAGTTAGCCTCAAATTACCTTTGCAAAGGTATGTATGCACCTTTTGGATTGTATGCACCACCAATAGTGTGTATAACAATGCTCGTTTTACAACACTCTGAGATTAATTAGCCTTATTAAGAATATATTTTGCTAATTTGTGAGGCCCAACATAGTATTTGTTATTATTTTCATTTGTATTTGTTCTATGTCCAAAAAACTCACCATATTCTTTAGAAAGTGTACATCTCTGAAGTTCTGTATGGGTTCATATTCTTTAATTCATTGAGTCTCTTCATAAAGGATGGGGATTGAGATAAGGGGAAAGAAAAATCTTTGAAAATTCTTAATATGAGAAATATAAGGAAATTTTCAAAAGGGCAGGTATATATATATAATTTCATGCACAAAAGTCAAATTTAAATGGGTCAAGGACTTAAATGAAAGCAAAACTTTTAAAGTCTTAGAAGAAAATAGGGAAATACAGATGAAAACTACATGGTAACATTCACATGTCGGATAAGAATTGGTGAGGACAGGGTGCCACAAGAACTCTCATGAAATTATAGTAGCAGTGTAAATTGGTACAGCCACCTTAGAAAATAAGTCATTATTACCTAATAAGTTTTAAAGTAAGTAGTCTCTGCAATTTATAGTTTCACCCTAAAGAAATGTTGGTACAAATATACCAAGGAAACCAATTACAAGAATCTTCATGGAAGCATTATTTGTACCTGAGGGAAAAAAGCTGGAAACAACTCAAAGGCCCACCAACAGAATGGACAAAATGAATACTTCCATACAATGTAATATTGTGAAGGAATGAGTGTGATCTACAGTCACAAGCATCAGCAGGAACCAATGTCAAATAGACTGTTAAAGATAAAATACTGAGTCATCAAAGCAGATGTGTGTGCATGTCAATATATACGCTATTTACATATGGCCTAAAAGCAAACAAGACAATATTATAGAAGATACGGTGTGGCAAAATAGCGAAAGCATAGGCATAATTCAAAACAGGCTGGTGATCACTTCTAGGGAAGAATGCAATACAGGAGAAGCCCTGGGTGCTTCAATGTTAATATTCAATTTCTTAGTATTAAGTATACAAGTGTTCATTTTATACTTCTTTAAAATGTGTGTGTATATATGTATATACTGCTTAATATATATTTATACTCTTCAAAGTAGGGCTTTGATTCCTCATCAGTGGTTCTTAAACCTCATGTTCTCTTTAGGTAGCTCTGGGTGCTTAAATAAGCATCAAGAGTTGTTCTGATGACACGTCCAGCTATTCAAATAAATGTTCAAATTGTAGATTTTATTGTTTCTATTTGTGCAATGTATTTTTTTCCTTCCAACTTCTATTTCAGGTTCAGGCGTACATTTGCAGGTTTGTTATATAGGTAAATTGCATGTCATGGGGGTTTGGTGTATAGATTATTTTGTCACCCAGGTAATAAGCATAGTACCTGATAGGCATTTTCTCAGTCCTCCCCCTCCTCCCACCCTCCACCTTCAAGTAGGCCCTGGGGCCTATTATTCCCTTCTTTTTGTCCATGTGTGCTCAATGTTTAGTTCTCACTTATAAGGAGTACATACAGTATTTGGTTTTCTGTTCTGTGTTAGTTCACTTAGGATACCGGCCTCCAGCTCCATCTGTGTTGCTGCAGAGGACATGATCTCATTCTTTTTATATGGCTGTATAGTATTCCATGGTATATATGTACCACGTTTTCTTTATCCATTCCGCCATTCATGGGCATTTAGGTTGATTCCATGTCTTTGCTATTGTGAATAATGCTGCAATGAACATACGTGTCTATGTGTTTTTATGGTAGAACAATTTATATTCCTTTGGGTTTATATCCAGTAATGGGATTGCTGGGTTGAATGATAGCTCTGTTTTAAATTCTTTGAAAAATCTCCAAACTGCTTTCCACAGTGGCCAAACTGGTTTACATTTCCACCAGCAGTGTATGAGTGTTCTCTTTTCTCCACAACTTCACCAGCATCTTATTTTTTAAATTTTATTATTTTTTTTTACTTTTTCATCATAGCCGTTCTGACTGGTGAGATGGTATCTTACTGTGGTTTTGATTTGCATTTCTCTAATGATTAGTGATGGTGAACATTTTTTCATATGCTTGTTGCCTACATGCATGTCTTCTTTTGAGAAGTATCTATTCACATTTTTTGCCCATTTTTAATGAGGTTGTTTGTTTTTGCTTGTTGATTTAAGTTCCTTACAGGTGCTGGATATTAGACCTTTGTCAGATGCACAGTTTGCAGGTGTTCTTCCCCCATTTTGTAGGTTGTGTGTTTACTCTGTTGATAGCTTCTTTTACTGTGCAGAAGCTCTTTAGTTTTATTATATCCCATTTGTCAATTTTTGTTTTTGCTGCAATTGCTTTTGGCACCTTCATCATGAAGTCTTTGCCAAGGCCTATGTCCATGGCCTTTCCTGTTTTCTTCTAGGGTTTTTATAGTTTTAAGTTTTACATTCAAATCTTTCATCCATCTTGAGTTGATTTTTGTATATGGTGTAAGGAAGGAGTGCTACAGCTTCTTAAAAATTACTGGATTGTGTTTCATAGGATTTTGAAAAAAAGATGTCATTCATAGAAATTGCATTAAAATTCACATCTCTCAGGATGTGTTTCTTCATCTGTACATAGGTGATAATACCTACTTCACAGAATTATGAGGATCAAGCAAGGTGTTCCGTGTCAATGTGCATTATTAAGGGCTACACACGTGATCCATTTTAATACCACCAGACAATAGGCCAACTTTGAATTGGATGCTAATAAAAAAGCTATGATGTATTCATAATTCAAAAAGCAAATAAGATTATTTATATTTGACTTTGAATAATTTTTGAGGTGCTTTTGCAGCTACTGACTTCCTTAGTATGCTTGCCTGAGATTAAAATAGATATTGACTTCCTTCTTATGCTTTTCTGAGATGAAAATTCTTTCATATCCTTTGAGCACATATAAATAATGGCCTTTAGTTTTAAAATTTTCATCCAAGAGATACATATAATTCATATATAAATATTGAGATTATTCAGATGAAGCTGCAAAGCCAGTTCATGGAATATACTGGATTGAATCATATCCAAGAACCTACGAATGTTATTTTAAAAGCATCTCAGCTATTGAAACGAGCAAGCCTGTTTACACAGCTTCATACAGACATAAGAAATACAATGGGGATCACACACATGAGAGTTACTTATTTAACAAGGATGGTGTGGCAGCCACAAAAGTACACCACCTCTAGAGTATTCCTCTGAGAACCTGCTGTCCAGCTGCAGGGAGCAGAGTTAACTGACATGGCATTCACGCTGGTTCACATTCTTCCTAGGCAACCCCCAGTCAATGACTGAGCAAGGAAGATATACTAGTCTGTTCTCACATTGCTATAAGGAAGGAAATACCCAAGACTGGATTTATAAAGGAAAGAGGTTTAATTGACTCACATTTCAGTATGGCTGGGGAGGACTCTGGAAACTTACAATCATGGCAGAAGGTGACGGGGAAGGAAGCCACCTTCTTCACAAGGTGGCAGGAAGGAGAAATGAACGCAGGAGAAACTACCCAACACTTACTAAATAATCAGCTCTTGTGAGAACTCACTATCACGAGAACAGCATGGGAGAAAACACCCCCATGATTCAATTACATCCACCTGGTATCTCCCTTGACATGTGGGGATTATGGGGATTACAATTCAGGATGAGATTTTGGGTGGGGACAGAGCCAAACCAGATGAGAAGGGTACTGTAGAGCCTGGCTGTTTTGGCCCGATGCTGAACTGCTTCATCAGGCAGTCATTGCTCTAAGCTCCTCACTGAGCAAGCCAAGCCCTGGTCAGCCGTCCTTTGCAGCTGGAGGCTCTCCTGCTTTCTTCCTCTTTCATAGATATCAACGGGCCTCACAGCTGAAGGCTTTACCTACCCAATCCTGCTCCCCCTCCTCTAACAGCTATGACACCTTCCTAGTTTCACCCCTTCACCCATTCCAGTTTTACATAAGTTTTCCTCACTACACAGAGATGGTGCCACCAAGACCATTATTCATTTTACAACCTTACTGGGATCCCCTGACGAAATCCCTCCAGGACTACAGCACAGTAGCCCCTGGCAGAAGAGGGGACCCTGTACCTGTAAGATGCCTGCCCTATCTCACAGATCCAGATCCCTGTCAAATTTTAGAGTTCTAGTATGGAGAAAAGTCCCTTGAGAACAGTAGAGCCTGGATTGAACTCTTAAAATAAGTAGGAGGTAGGTGCCTGTGGTCCCAACTACTCAGGAAGCTGAGGCAGGGGGATCCCTTGAGCCCAGGATGCAGAGAGATATGATTGAGCCACTGCACTCCAGTATGGGCAACAGAGTGAGACTCTATTTCAAGAAAAAAAAAAAAAAAAAAAGTGATGGTGTGCAAAATGTTCGTTTTATGTATACTTAGTGCCATCTGCTGGTTATGAAATATGATAGCATTTGTCATGAAATTACAAAACGTGTTAAGGTGCTAGTTTGCACATTTTAATAGAAAATGGGAGAAAGGAAGAGAACTCAAGGACATGAACTACACTTGTTTTAGTTTTGTTTGAGTTGTGATGATCTCAGTGGCCCCTCTCTCCCTCACTCACCCACTTCTTCTATTTATTCAATCTCTCTCCCTCCTCTGGTGCCTTAAAAGGATCTCCATGCTTTGCATCCCACCTGCTCTCCAAGATCAGGGACTCACCCGACATCACACCTTTTGCTTCAGCAACAATGAACTGCTGGAAATGTCCAGCAACTCTTTTTCCTGCCAGTGATCACACTGTCCCCTTGCCTGTTAAGGTCTTACCTGTCTTCCTCCCACACCCCTGCCTCTCACCTGCTCAGATGTCCCCTCCTGCCAGCAGCCAGTCCTGACTCCTCTGTGATCTGCTAATGCCACTCCACCTGTCACATAGTTCAATCATTTCAAAATGATCTGTTTTCCTTTGAAGTCTTTTATTGAACTCTGAATTACTTAATAAAAGTGTTTGTATATTATTTATTCCTGTTTTCCACCCGACACAGTACCTGGAACATAGTAGATGCTCAGCAAACATTGCACCAAAGAATAATGTGGAAAATAAATGGTTAAGACATAGAACAATTTTAAAGATAGGGTATTTGAGTCACTTTTCCTGTTTTCTGTCCCTACAGTATAGCTGAATCACCCCCTGTATGGCTCAACATTTCTTCATTCTTTTTAAAGTACCCAACACTATATTGAGTGCTCTGGGGATCAAAATAATAGTATATATATTAAGACTGGGTTTGAATCCCTCCTCTACCATTTACTAGCTGGGCAGTTTATTTAACATTTTAAAATTTCATAATCTGTTAAGTGGAAATATTAAAGTTATCTTCTTCAAAAATGACATTTGGAAGAAAAAACAAAGTAATACATGTAAAGCATATGAGATTCAGTAAACACTCGGTTAGTGGTGAGTTGTTTTTGTTGTTATTGCTAAGCCCCAGGAACCCATTGTTTGAAGATCAGCAGAGAGCACTTACTGGTTGGGTGGGATTTCTGTTCTCTACTCAATGGTTTGTTTATTCTTTAGAGACTGTCTGTCCCCTCTAGAGTCTATTATTAATATTTTGTTATGCCAATTTAGGGGAGTTTTACTATTGTGCTGTTTCTCTAATAATAGCTAATTTATATCTTTAATTTTTAAAAGCCATTATTCTGGAAACAGAACATTCATACAAATAATGTATGGTGAAGCTAATGAAAAAGGATAGATGACTACTTCTCAATTGGAAATGGATACAAATACCATCAAGGGAATTGGTGTTTGGGGTACAGATTTTACCTACTGTCACAGCTTGGTTGGGTGGAGGATGGGGAAGGCAGTGGTATCTGTCTACTTTTAGAGTTTGTAAATGTTTCTATGGATTCCTGTTTTTGTAGCAGATAATTTTGAGAAAATTTTGCCATGAGAAAAAGTCTGAAACCAAAAAGCTAAACAGAGGCAAAGGTTTGCAGCTTGGATCTTTAATATTAATAAGTCTATTGCTTTTTCCTACCTCCCACTCCTGCTACCTGAAGAAGGTGAGTAGGAGGGGAGGGATGGTGAAAGAAGGGGGATGTGGAGGGAAAAGGACATAAGAGGTGGTTGGGTACATGACAGATAGTGGCTGTCTGCCTGCCACCCCTCTAGGTATGCCTCCGAGGGTGGCCTCTGCTTTTGCCCATGGGGGACTCATTCATGCACAAAAGAAGATGACAGACAACTGGCTAGAACTTACAGCACTGAAATGAAAGGGCCCCTGTGTTTCATCATAATTATAATTATATTAGTTTGCTAGGGCTGCCATCACCAAGTACCACAGACAGGTATTGGAGATCAAGGTATATATCAGCAGGGTTAGTTTTTTCTGGGATCTTTCTTCTTGATTTGCAGTGAGTGTTTTTTCCTTGTGTCGTCACATGATCTTTCCTCTATGCCTGTTGTGTCCTAATCTCCTTTTCATATAAATTCACAATTGAGCACATAACTCCTATTTAATACCATACATTGGAATAAAAAGCCTTATAACAATGCACACGATACAAATTCTTTTCTTTAAAGCTTAGTTTGACTATTTTGCAGTAATGAAAGATGGTCCTGACATACAGAATGTCATCTAGCTTACACCTGCATGGGGCATGCATGGCATGAGGCATGCAGAAGAAAGAGATGAGCAATCCTTACCGGAAAAGAGACTACCCTCTCCTTTAATAGGAGGGGAAATTAAAGAATAATGCCCATAGTTTGCTGCAAACACTATTGCTCAATTTAATACTGTAACGGAATCCACACGTTTCTTTTCCAACAATGTGTGTCCAATCATTGTTAACTATACCTTTATCATCTTTATAATGTTGAGGTAAAGAGCTTTCTGCTATTATGCATTAATAAGTCCATCCCTGGCCGGGCGCGGTGGCTCAAGCCTGTAATCCCAGCACTTTGGGAGGCCGAGACGGGCGGATCACGAGGTCAGGAGATCGAGACCATCCTGGCTAACACGGTGAAACCCCATCTCTACTAAAAATTACAAAAAACTAGCCGGGCGAGGTGGCGGGTGCCTGTAGTCCCAGCTACTCGGGAGGCTGAGGCAGGAGAATGGCATGAACCCGGGAGGCGGAGCTTGCAGTGAGCTGAGATCCGGCCACTGCACTCCAGCCTGGGTGACAGAGCAAGACTCCGTCTCAAAAAAAAAAAAAAAAAAAAAATAAGTCCATCCCTAATTCCATCATGGTTCTAGTGTCCAGGGAAGGAATCTGTATTAGTCTGTTTTCACACTGCTATAAAGAATATCACCAGAGACTGGGTAATTTATAAAGAAAGGAGGTTTAATTGACTCACAGTTCTGCATGGCTGGGGGTGGCCTCAGGAAATTCACAATCATGGTGGAAGACAAGGCACATCTTACATGGCAGCAGGTGAGACAGAGAGAGAGAGAGAGAACCAGGAAGTGCCACACTTTAAAACCATTAGCTCTCATGAGAACTCACTCACTATCATGAAAACAGCATGGGGGAAACCACCTCCATGATCTAATCACCTCCCACCAGATTTCTCCATTGCCACCTAAGGATTACAATTCGAGATGAAATTTTGGTGGGAACACAAAGACAAACCATATTATTTCACCACTGCTCCCTCCAAAATTTCATGTCCCTTTCACATTTCAAAACCAACCATTCCTTCCCAACAGTCCTAAAGTCTTAACTCATTCCAGTATTAACCTGAAAGTCCAAGTCCAGAGTCTCATCTGAGACAAGGCAAGTTCCTCCTACCTATGAGTCTGTAAAATCAAAAGCAAGTTAGTTACTTCCAAGATACAATAGGGGGCTGGGTGCTGTGGCTCACACCTGTAACCCCAGCACTTTGGGAGGCCAAGGCAGATGGATCACCTGAGGTGAAGAGTTCAAGACCAGCCTACCCAACATGGTGAAACCCCACCTCTACTAAAGATACAAAAATTAGCTGGGTGTGGTGGCAAGCACCTGTAGTCCCAGCTACTCAGGAGGCTGAGGCAGGAGAACTGCTTGAATGTGGGAGGTGGAGGTTGTAGTGAGCCAAGATCACGCCAGTGCACTCCAGCCAGGGTGACAGAGGGAGACTCCATCTCAAAAAAAAAAAAAAAAAGGATACAATAGGGGTACAGGCATTGGGTAAGTGTTCCCATCCAAATGGAAGACATTGGCCAAAACAAAGGGCCCACAGGCCACATGAAAATCTAAAACCCAGCTGGGCAGTCATTAAATCTTCAAGCTCCAAAATGATCTCCTTTGACTCCACTTCCCTTCCCACTCCCAGGGCATGCTGATGCAAGGGGTGGGTTCCCATGGCCTTGAGCAGCTCCACCCCTGTGGCTCAGCAGGGTACAGCCCCTCTAGCTGCTTTCATGGGCTGGCATTGAATGCCTGTGGCTTTTTCAGATGCAAGGTGCAAGCTGTCGGTGGATCTACCTTTCTGGGGTCTGGAGGACGGTAGCCCTCTTCTCACAGCTTCACAAGGTAGTACCTCAGTGGGGACTCTGTATGGGAGCTCCAACCCCACATTTCCCTTCTGCACTGCGTAAGAGAGGTTCTCCATAAGGGCTCCACCCCTGTAGCAGACTTCTGCCTGGACATCCAGGCTTTTCCATACATCCTCCTAAATCCAGATGGAGGTTCCAAAAGCTCAACTCTTGTCTTCTGAATACCCACAGGCCCAACATCATGTGGAAGCTGCCAAGGTTTGGGGCTTGCATTCTCTGAAGCAATGGCCTTAGCTGTACCTTGGCCCCTCTTAGCCACAGCTGGAGCTGGAGTGGCTGGAATGCAGGACACTATGTCCCAAGGTTGCACAGAGCAGCAGGGCCCGGAGCCCTGAAGACATTTTCCCTCCTAGGCTTTTGGGCCTGTGATGGGAGGGGCTACTTTGAAGATCTCTGAAATGCCCTGCAGACATTTCCCCCATTGTCTTGGTGATTAACATTTGGCTCCTTGTTACTTATGCAAATTTCTGCAGCTGGCTTGAATTTCTTCCCAGAAAAATTTCTACCACATGGTCAGGCTATACATTTTCCAAATCTTTATGCTCTGCTTCCCTTTTAAATGTAAGTTCCAATTTCAAACCATCTCTTTGTGAGCTCATGTAACTGAATGCTTTCAGAATCAACCAGATTACCTCTTGAATGCTTTGCTGCTTAGAAATTTCTTCTGCCAGACACCCTAAATCATCTCTCCGAAATTTAAAGTTTCACAGATCTCTGGAGCAGGTGCAAAATGCTGCCAGTCTCTTTGCTAAAAGCATAGTAAGAGTGACCTTTAGTCCAGTTCCCAGCAGGTTCCTCATTTCCATCTAAGACCATCTCAGCCTGGACTTCATTGTCTAGATCACAATTAGCATTTTGGTCAAAACAATTCAACAAGTCTCTAGGAAGTTCCAAACTTTCATTCATCCTCCTGTCTTCGTCTGAGCCTTCCAAATGGTTCCAACCTCTGCCTATTATCCAGTTCCAAAGTTGCTTCCACATTCTCAAGTTATCTTTATAGCAGTACCCCACTACCTCAGTACCAATTCTCTGTATTAGTCCGTTTTCACACTGCTATGAAGAATACCATCAGAGACTGAGCATTTGTAAAGAAAGGAGGTTTAATTGACTCATAGTTCTGCATGGCTGGGGAGGCCTCAGGAAACTTATAATCATGGTAGAAGGTGAAGGGGAAGTAGCAGGCAACAGAGAGAGAGAGTGAGAGAGAGAGAGAGTCAGGAAGTACCACACTTTAAAACTATCAGACCTCATGAGAACTCACTCACTATCATGAGAATAGCATGGGGGAAACCATCCCCATGATCCAATCACCTTCCACCAGGTTCTTCCCTTGACATCTGAGGATTACAATTCAAGATGAGATTTCAGCGGGGACACAAAACCAAACCATATCAGAGTCTTCCTCTTAAAATTCACGGAAAGGTCATCTCTATCTAATTGCTCTCTGATGCTTCTTTTGGCAGTACCACTAAAGACATTTCTATCCCAGAGAGTAGATGTGGAGGATGTCAGATTCAAAGATAAAAAATTATTTGTCATTGGTTACAACCACAAAACAATTTACTATAGTTTTAATATTGTGAATATCTGTTCTGATCCCAAGAGATCATCAGTCAAGTAGAGAAAAATGGAACAAACTATTTCTAGAGTGTCTAAAGCATTCATTCTATCATTTTAGTAGATGATATACATGACCATCAACATCCAGTCATTTCCTGAATAAGACAAGACATTACAATTTACCTTAGAGTGAAGCTGTTCTCACAGAATTTACATTGTACAATTTTGCTTTTTCACATGAATAAATTAGGGGCGCAGGAAGTAGAAGGACAAATAAAGCAGAGAACAAGCAGGAAAAATAATTCAGGTAGGACCAGTAATTCATAGAGGATCCCCAAGTTCAGGTGAAAGCATAGAATATATCTGAATGTGAGAGTTGGGCCAAAGATAGACTCACTTAGCCATGGACTCACTGACGTGTGGTCAAAGAAAAATAAATCTGAAGAGCATTGGAAACTCGGGCAATAGTCACGGAATAAATGGATAGTCAAATACTACTAAAAATAATAATAATAGCCATCATTTACAGGCTTACTGTTTGCTAGACTCTTTATATATTATGTAATTTAATCTTTAGGACATCTTAGTAAAATTGCTTTGCAGATGAGAAAATTGGGTCTCAGAGATGTCAAGTGCATTGCTTAAGGCCCTCCAACTAGACAGGGGCAAAGCTTGCAATTAAATTTGGGCCTGTCTGATCCATTGATACAATCAAACAAAACCATTGTGCCCTGGATGGAAGTCATTAATTTAAGGGGAAGTAGAACTGGACAACTAGAAACTAAGACATCCAGGAGTTCTCACTGTATATTTTGGACTAGGTGGTAGAGGACATGAAGAACAAGGAATAGCTGGCTGAGAATAAAAGCACTGACCCTCCTGCAAGAGAAAAGTAAGACAGAAACCCTGTAGTTGAAGAACTCAGATTCCAAAGGTTATCTCACGCATTGTTTCAAAAATTGTTGACCAAGCAAATTACTCAGCTCTTCTCATCCAAAACCTTCTCGGGCTTGGTGTAGACCTGGAATCCAGGGCAGGACTGAACCTCAGGGATGGGGACCAGTGTGTCCACCAGTACACACGATGGAGAGGGGAAGGGAAGCAAGCCAAAAGGCCATTAAATAAACCCAGGAGCTCCTGGTTCCCAGCAGGATCCTGTTCTTTCTCTTCCCACAGTAAGAAGCTAGTGGGGAGATACAGACTCCAGGTGAATCCCTCCGCTGACTAGCTTGCTGTAGGATAACTGGGAAAGTGAGAGGATCCTGCATCCTCTTGAGGAAGTGCAGCTTTCTGCTGTCCAGACTCTGGAGTCCCCGCTAGATTTGCTCATACACAGGACTTGCACTGGGCAGAAGTCTGTGGCACATGCCTTCGAAGCATTCCATTGGCTAGAATTTAAAATTCTCTGACGGAAATCAGAATCCTGTCTGAAGGCAATTTTGCAACAGTGTGAGGTGTGTGTGAGGCTCCTGAGGGCCATGGAGCTGTTCCAGGCAATTCAATGAATGGAGTGCTCAGCCGGACAGGGCAGGCACTCAATTTAAAACATGCATGTGAATGACTGATGGGACCTCTTGCTCAAACGTCTCGGATGCATTTTGCCAGGCTCTCCAAGTATGTAAAAGCCTTGGAAAATAACATGAAATTGCCTTGACTGCACTTATAAAATGGCTGAATGTAAATGCCCTTTAAAAATAATAATAATAAAAAACCTAAAGAGCATTTTTAAGGCTTTTGCTTCACAATAGGATGAAAATGATTCGAGGTGGGAGCACAATGATGTCAGTGAAGTGTGGCTCAGCCACGTTTTTCGTAGTTAATGCAGCCAGAGACACAGAGGAAGTCAGAAAACCTATTCTAAAATGATGTCTTAATGCAAAAAGAAAAAGCAGTGATGTGTAAATAGATACTGAGTTGTGTATTCTATTATGCAGCTGAAGGAAATTGAGATCAGAACTGCCATTCTAAGTAAGAGTTGACGCAGATTCTCCATTTCAGTTTCTTTGAGGTGCTTGATAATGTGAGGTTGAATACAAAGACACCTGACTTTCCTGTGCCTTGATTTACCTATCTCTGAAGCAGAGAAAACACAGTGCGGCCACTCCATTATACTCTTGTGTGTAGTATTTACCTTTCTCAGGCATGAGAAGGCTGCAGTTACACGATGGTTCTCAGAGATGTGTGGGGTATTTTTATCATACTTGTTTAACAAGACAAGAAAAATGCTATCCCTCATTCCGAGAATATGAAAGTCAATTTTAAACAAGGTCCCATATTAAAAAAAAATTACTAAGTTCCTTCTATGTGCCAGAATTTGTGCTAGGAGCTCAGAAAGTAGAGAACATTCTCTGTCCTTAAGGAACCTCAAGGAGGAGACAGACATATAAACCAGCAATCACACTAAGTATTGCAGATACTGGTGGCAGTAGTAGTACCTGTTTCCAGAGTGTGAACATAAAAATGGGATACCGGATCAATGTGATTTGTGTGAGGTTGAAGCTACCAATATGCAAATGAGTCCCAAGTAGATGCCAGAAAATGCTTACCTAACAAAGCTGTTACCACCTCTCCCAGTGAAAACAGAAGTCATCCCACAGTGTCTCTAAAATTCCCACTATCCAGCATTCTTAAAAGCCCTCCTAAAGAGGATAGGATAGGAGATGCAAGTTGTACATGGAATTCAATAATTATTAGATGTTAAATATTACCGAGACTGTCATTGCTGGCCAAGATAAAGTTAGCCCTCTATAGTTGGTCTCTCTCACAGATTACAGCTAAAAATAAACACAGAAAGCAACTATTTAAGGCCTCTGAAAAGTAAACACCAGAAGATAGTTTGAAAGTCAAAATTTGAAGAAAAACCAGTATTAGGATGAGAATCCTGAGTTATTTTTGCTTTTTTATCTCACTGCTTTGAAATGAAAGTGGCCCTAACTATGGAACTGAGGAGTAGGAGCAGACATCAAAACTCAGAGAAATCTCCTTCACTGAACCAAACAGATACAGAGACCTCTGTAAGCAGAAAAGTGTAGAACATATTCCAAGGCTTCCCCCACCCCCCCGCCCCAATTTTTCCCTCTTTTTATCTCCTATCTCTAAGCTAGAAGCAGTCACAGTCTAGAGTTTCTCTGCAGCAGTTGTGGCATGAGCACCTAAAACACTGAGAAAGCAACCAAACCACTGTCTCTCTGGTCAGAGGATCTTCAAAAGAGTTCCCTATCATTCCAAATGGACGGGGGAAAATTTTTGTTTTTGTTCTCTTTGTCTCTCCAGTCATGTGGAACTGCATAACAGGGTGGTCATTATGGAAAATCAATATTCTCTAGAGGATTTTAACAGGACTCAGAGTCTCACAACATAATATCAGACTGTCTAAAATACAATCTGAAACTACTTAACATACAAAGAACCAGGAAAATGTGACCGGTAGTCAAGGAAAAAACCATTAACAGGTGCCAACCCACTCCAAAACAGAAAAACACATTCTTTTCAAGTACCTGTAGAGGACACATTTTGAACCATCAAATAAACCTTAACAATTTTTAAATAACTGAAATCATACCAAATATTTTGACAATAATCAGTATGTATGACCATAAATGGTTAAAGAAAAAATAAAAAATCAAGAATATCTAGAAAATACTTAAACATTTGGAAATCAAACAACAGAATTTAACTGTTTTAAACAACACAGTTCTAAATAACTCATTGGTCAAATAAGTTTCAAGGGAAATAATAAAATATTTTAAAATAAATAACAATAGAAATACAATTTATAAAAAGTTGTAGAAGTGCTTAGAAAGAAGAAAATTATAGCACTAAATGCTCATATTAGAAAACAAAGTCTCAAATCCATAACTTAAGCTTCCACAGTGAGACATTAGAAAAAAAGAACAAACAGCTGAGCACAGTGGTTCACGCCTGTAATCCCAGAACTTTGGGAGGCCGAGGCGGGTGGATCACCTGAGGTCAGGAGTTTGAGAGCAGCCTGGCCAACATGGTGAAAACCCTTCTCTACTAAAAATACAAAAAAATTAGCTGGCTGTGATGGCAGGCGCCTGTAATCCCAGCTACTCAAGAGGCTGAGGCAGAAGAATTGCTTGAATTCGGGAGGTGGAGGTTGCGGTGAGCCAAGATTGCACCATTGCACTCCAGCCTAGATGCTAAGAATGAAACTCCATAAAACAAACAAACAGACAACAACAACAACAATAACAACAAAAACTAAAACAAAAACAAAGAAAGAACAAATTAAACCCAAAGCAAGCAGAGAAAATGAATTAACAAAAATAAAAACAAAAGTCAATGAAAGTGAAAGCAGAAAAACAGTAGACAAAGCCAATGAAAATATAAATAAAATGCATAAATCTCCAGCTAAACTAAGCAAAAAGCGGGGAGAGACAGAGAAGACAAAAGCTATCAATATCAGGAATGGAAGAGTGGATATAACTACAGAACATAAAAACAAATGACTCTATTACCATAAATTTGGGTTTAAATCAGGGTTAAATCAGGAATTAAATGGACAGATTCCTTGAAAGATACAAACAACCAGAGCTTGGTGAAGAAATTAGATAACTTGATTTATCTCATATCTATTAAAGAAACTGAATTTATAGTTAAAATACTTCAACAAAGAAAACCCCACGTCCAGATGGTTTTACTGAGTAATTCTCCCAAACATTTAAGGAAGAAGTAACAAATCTATATAATCTTTTATTAAAATTAGAAAAGAAGGAAATACTTCACAACCCATTTTATTAGGCTAGAATTAGACCAGCATTAAAACCTGACCAATATTCCTCATGAACATAGGTGAAGTAATTCTGAACAAAATTTTAGTGAATCTATTCCAGCAATATTTACATACGATAATGTATCATGACTAAGCAGGATTTGTTTTGGGAATGTAAGGCTGGTTCAACATTTGAAAGTCAATCAATATAATTAACTATATTAATAGGTTAAGAAGGAAAACCATGATTGCTTCAATAGATACAGAAAACACATTTGAAATTTTTAATATCTTTTCATGATACAAATTCTCAACAAACTAATAATGGAAGGAAATTTTTTTAAACTGATAAAGGACATGTAGAAAAAACTGTATAGTTAATTTCATACTTAATGGAAAAAGATTGCATTCCCCTAAAATGGGAAACAAGACAAAGAGTTTTGCTCTTACCACTTTTTTACAACATTATTCTGGAAGGCCTAGCCAGTGCAATAAGGCAAGAAAAAGAAATAAAAGGCATACAGATCAGAATGGAAGAAATAAAACTTTGTTTATGGAAAACATGATTGTGTAGAAAATTCCAAGGAATCTCTAAGAAAACTCTAGAGCTCATAATCATAATTGACTAAAAAGATCAATATATAAAATTAATTTTGGCCAGGAATGGTGGCGCACACCTATAATCCCATCACTTTGGGAGGCTGAGGCAGGCAGATCACTTGAGGTCGGGAGTTCAAGACCAGCCTGGCTAACACTGTGAAACCCCATCTCTACTAAAAGTAGAAAAAAATTAGCCAGGTATGCTGGCACACGCCTGTAATCCCAGATACTCAGAGGGCTGAGGCATGAGAATCACTTGAACCCAGGAGGCAGAGGTTGCAGTGAGCTAAGACAATGCCACTGCACTCCAGCCTAGGCAACAGAGTGAGACTCCATCTCAAAAAAAAAAAAATGTATTTCTATATGTTACCAATAAATAATTTATATTGAAATTTTACATTATGCCATTTATAATAGCACCATGAAATAAAATACTAAGCGTAAATGTAATATCTGCAGGATCTATATGTTATAAACCCTGATTTAAGAAAAAAATCCCAAAGAAGGGCCAAATAAATGGGAAGATATACTGTGTTTATGGGATATTCATAAGGTGTCAATTCTCCCCAAATGTATCTATAGCTTCAATGCAATTATAATCAAAATCTCCACAAAATTATTTATATATATTGGCAAGCTGATTCTAAAGTACATAGGGAAAAGCAAAAGAACAAGAATAGCAAAACAAATTTGAAAAAGAGCAAAGCTGGAATACTCATACCACTTTATTTCAAGTTAGAGTGATCAAATGTGATATTGGTAAAAGGATGAACACCTAAGTCAATCAAATAAAGTCCAGAAATAGACCTATATAAATATGGTCAACTGAATTTCTAAAAACATACACAGGTAATTCAGTGGAGAAAGGATGGTCTTTTTAACAAAACTAACTCAAAATGAATCATAGAGCTAAGTATAAAATGTAAAACTATAAACTTTTAAAGAAAAATATAGGAGAAAATTACTGCATCCCTAAATTAGGCAAAAATTCTTATATATAAATAACATCAAAAACATAATGCTTTCAAGGAAAAAAATTGGTAAATTAGAATTCATTAAAAATTAAGAATTTGCTTTGCAAATGACATTGTCAAAATAATGCAAAGAAAAGCCACAGACTAGGAAAAAACCATCTGTGAATTACATATATGACAAAAGACTTGGATCCAGAACATAAAAACAACTCTAAAATGCAACAATAAAAAAAACAAGGAAATTTTTACAAGAATCAAAATTTTGAACAGATACTTCAACTAAAATACATATGTATGGCAAGTAAGCACATGAAAAGACAGTCAACATCATTAGTCATTAGGGATATACAAACTGAAACCACTACCTGCCAATTAGGAAGGCTAAAGTTTAAACACAATATGACAGTACAATGTATTAGTGAGATTCAGGCCACTGGAGCATTTGAACAACAGCTTGGTAGTTTCTTATAAGAAACTGAAATATACCCTTACTCTCTGATCCAGCAATCTCATTTTAAGGTATTTATCCAAAAAAAAATGAATACTTATGTTCATATAAAACCATTATGCAAATGTAATATAGCAGCTTTATCCCAAATCACCCCAAACTGGAAACAACTTAAATGTCCTTTAACTAGTGAATGGATACACAATGAATAAGCAAATTCAGCCATAAAAAGGAACAAACTATTGATACATGCAACATGGAAGATTCTCAAATTCATTATGCTAAATTTAAGAAGCTAGGCTCAAAAAGCTGCATATGGTAATCCATTTACACGCTACCCTGGAACAGGTAAAACTACAGGAACGAAGAACAAATCAGTGGTTGCCAAGAGTTTGGAGTGACAGAAGTTGCCCCAAATTGGGGGACAGAAGGAACACTTTGGGGTCATAAAACTTGATTGGGATCCAAAATCATACAACTATACACTAAAATCAGTGAATATTACCTTATGTAAATTAAAAATTAAGAAATCAAAAGAAAAGTATACATATCAAATATAGTTTTTTCTAAGCATTTCACATTTGTAACGTGTTTTAAGTACGTTGTATGCTGTCTCATTCCATCCCCATAACAAATCTATGAAAGAGGTACTTTCATCCCCATGTTAACATGAATAAACCCAGGTTTGGAAAAGTCGAGAAACATACTTACTGTCATACAGTTAACAAGTGACCGAGTAGGGATGTGAAGCCAGATTCCTCTGACTCCAAGGTCTGAGTTCTTCCTCCTGCACAGCGGTCAATTGGCTAGATCCACATAAACAGCATGCACAAACTCACCACTCACACATACATACCCACAGACACACACCACACAGATGGGATGCAACTCACAATCACATATATGGAATGCGTGATATGCAAATATAACATTGCGTTATTTTTATATTATTCTCATTTTATATAAATCCCACCACGAGGTACAGTCTGTCTCATTCATTCATTCATTCATTCATTCATCCATCCCTTCATTTATTCCCTCATTTCCTCAGGAAATAGCTTCCTTCGTGGCAGGTGCTATTCCAGACTCTGGAGATACTGCAGTAAACAAAACAGAATAAATGCAACAATAAAACTCTAAAATGCAACAATAAAAAACAAGGAAATTTTTAAAAGGATCAAAGTTTTGAACAGACCTTTCAACTGAAATATATATGTAGTTAATACACAAAAACAAACAAGTAAATAACAAGTGGGATATTTGGTAGTGACAAGTGCTATGAAGAAACACTAAAGCAAAGTAAGAAGAGTAAGAGGAGGAACTGTTTTAGAGACAGTGACCGGGGAGGCCTCTCTGCGAAGGGGAATTGAAGCAGAGTGTGGATGGAAGTGAGGGAAGGAGCATTGGGAAGGTCTGGGAGAAGGTTTTTCCAGGACACAGGAATAACCAGGAGAAGCTCCTGAGGCAGGAGTCGCTTGGCACGTTTGAGGTCCAGCCAGTGGGCTGCTCAGCTGGGGTGAGCTTGCAGGGCTGAGAGTGGGAGGATGCCAGGGAAGTCGCAGAACTTTCCTACTTAGGTGCGTACTTGTAACTGTTCTTCAATTCTCCGGTATAAGTGTATCTCCTGGCTAATTGCAAATTATTTGCAGGACCACGCTTTCTATTTTTAAATGAATCTCAGTTTGCACCTGGCACCTCACTGGGCATGGAGCTAATGCCAAATAAAAATGTGATGGTTGATGAGTGCTGTTCATACACATTTCCCAGTGGTTCCATCCCCGGGAGGCAGCTATGTGATCAATAAATAGGATGCTAGGAGAGTGGGAATTTCCAGCAGTGCTTCATATTGTCACCTTCGAGGCCTATAGAGAGTTCTGCTGAGGGCAAGGTTTTGTGGTATAGGAGGTCATTCTAATGAGGTTTTTGTTTGTTTGTTTTTTGTTTTAATGGTGGCTTTTAGCGTAAATTGGCAGGGATTGATCAGGTGCTTCCTCTGGGCTAATGCTCCCTGGGGATCAGGGATGTGGTGTGCACACTCATCTGAGAAGGTCCAGTAATGGCAAGGCAGTCACCAGGGGACCCATGTCCTCAGAGGACCTGGCCTCTCGGAGAAACTGCAGGTTCACTGGGGGAGATTACCAGGACTTTAGACCTCAGGATGAAGAGACACACTCCAAGAGGGGCTGTGGATAGTTACTACGGTGCCCCAGAAAGGTGCCAGGTTAGTGCATGGGGAAAGCCCCCCGGGGTCCTGGCCAGCTTACAGGCAATGGGGAGAAGCATGCTGGGCAGACTGTGTGGGGTCCAGTCATGATCAGCCTAGCTCCTGAGGGGTGTTGCGTGGCACAGGTGTGAGGATAAGAGCAAAGATTCTGGGAAGGAACAAAGAGACCGTGAGTCTCTAGGAAGCCTGGACTTTTGATTTAGCCAGACTTGGGTTTGAGGTCTCGCTCCTGCCCAGGGTAGAGTAAGCTCCTGTCACCACCTCCGCCATTACAGGGGAATCCTAGCAAATCTATGAGAGCCAGAATCTAGACACAATGCCTGGCGCTTAGTGCTCACCATATACTTGTCCTTGGATAGCCAATGTCAAGCTAAATTTGCCAGAATTGTCACTCTGGGCCAGAAGGAGCTGTGTCCTGGCAATGGTGGCAGGGAGTCACCAGCAGGACCAGGCAGGACCCATGGTCACCACAGTAGCTAGTGCTGTGAGGAGGATGGAGATGCGGGAGGGCTTGCTCCCATACGGCAGCACCATGGTGGGGCCACTGAGACCGAGACCAGCACACAGAAGGCTGGGCCTGGCGGTGGCCCCTTTGCACAGGCAGAAGAGCCTCCCAGAAGAGGACTCAATCTGGGCCCGCCATGGGGGCCCGCTGCTTGTAAGGAACAGAATAGACCACCAGAGGAGAACACTTCCCAGGTGGGGCAGTGCCAGGGCAAGACGCTGGACCCGACAACAAAGCCTTCAGCGGTGAAGACAGCAGAGACTCCAAGCTCCCTGTGAAGGAAGTGACTCACCCCGTCCCCAGCCCAGCTCCTTTCCTAAGGAGGAAAAAGGTGAGAATTCCAAAAAGAAATACTCTGTCAGTAAATTCTAACATGGGAGGTCTCAAGGAGCCCTACTTGGCCCCGGTCCAACAGCCAGTAACTCAAAAAGCTGGCTGCTCAGAGACCACAGCACAGTCTGTTCTTAGGACAGAAGTGCAGATGGGTGGCACACAGGCCATAACCACCAACATGGAGTTGCTGTGCCAGGTGCAGCCAGGGCCTCACTCCCGCACCCCGTGGAGCTGTGACAGCTGGTGGCAAGCATTCTGGTGACAAGTGAGCCATGGGCAGGCTTGCGTGGCACAGAGAGCGGGCTTGTTCTTACACACCCGTGAGACACCCTCCGGAAAGTCCCAGAAATACTGGCCTGGAGCTTACAGGTGGAGGAGGTGTGAAGGTCTGCAGGTGCAAATGAGGCCAAGCAGTCAGTGGGATTTAAATTGGTTCTGTTAACCTGACCTCATTTGTATCCTCAGTATGGAGACGCTTTGGGACGATAAGGCAAGAATAGTGATGATAGTAACGGCCATTTGTTGAGCACCTATTGCAGGCAGGCACTATGCTTAATACTCTAAACATATTTTTTTACTCTTTATCCCAACCCTGAAATAAGAACATTTGAGACAGGAGGAAACTGAGGCTGAGCATTCACATAAAGCTTGCGGCAGCATCTGGTAGAGGTGTGGGAAAGCACAGTAATAGGACCCAAATGTTCACAGCAGAAGCAGTCGCTAGCTTCTGACCTGAAGGGGCCCTTCTCTGACCTGCTCGCTGCTCCCTCTGGACTCATCAGGAGCCTCCACGCTCCAGGAAGCACATGGGGCAAAGCTCTGCTTTTTGACTTGGGCATCTCCTTTTGAGGGAGTGGTGAGTTAGCCAAAGCGGGCATGGAAATGACTGTGAAAATGAAATGGCAGCTGGAAGAAGGTCGTGATCCAGGAAAGGGCATGAGGAGGGCAAACTGCAAAAGCCTGAGGCACTGCAGGGATGGGAATGTTGAATGGTATAATGGCACATCAGGGTTTCCATGACTTTGGTGCAAGGGGAAAGTGATTTTCACCTCAGACACAAACCGGAAGTTTTTCTCCCTACCAAAAGGCAGGATGCCAGAGAAACAGACCTTTTCCTGCCTGGGTAAGAGTTCAGTGTTTTTCGAGTGCTCCACTCTGACCTAGCAGGGAGCCAGCAGAGACCATCCCCCAGTCACCTCATCCAGCAGAGGATTTTCCACATGTGCTACGGGCTCTGTTCCTCAGTGACTTTAATAACAGAGGTCCAGCACCTGGGGGGTGCCAGGCTAAAGGAAGTCAGACAAGCTTTTTGTTTTGTTTTCATTTTGCTTTTACCGTAGCATTTTCCAGAGCCTTTAACATGCTAACATGAATTGTCACTCACGAGGAGTGGAGATGCAGCCGGTCCTGAATTTATCTGAAAAATGAAAATCTTTATTTGGAAAATGCTTATTAACATCTTAGCGAATTGGTGTTCTGGGGAAGATGATTTAGGAAAATCTGCTCTATGCATGTCACTGCCTGCTTCATAATTGCTTATTGCTTAATTTGATGCAACTTTTTTTTAAACCAAAAGTCAAATAATAACCCATTTGCAAAGCTTCTTCCTACTCCCAACACACACACCTTCCTCCTTCCTCCTCTTCTCCCTTTCCCTCTCCCTCTCCTTTTCCTGCCCTTTACTGTACATGAATGCCTTGAATAAAGAAAACCTATAAAACAGAAATATAAATTTGGCAGTGATTATTTAATTGGCCTTTGATTTCACGACAGGCAAAAAAAAGTTGGCCCTCATTTTTTTTTTTTTTTTGAAATGATAATTTAAATACTAAAGGATTTAAAGGATACTTGGTAAATAGTTGTTGACTTAATTCATGAAACATGTGGATGTTTTGTGAAAATACATTATCTGTATCCCAGGAAAAAAAAAAAAAAATAACCTTTTTCTGGCCTAGAGCGTAATACTTCAGCCCTGGGGACACCACTCACCCAGGAGTCTATGTATATGGCGCCCCCTGCAGCAGCCCTGGGCTCATTACAAGTAACACTGATTCTTAGGTGTTTTATGCCTTTTTTACCAATCTCTTTAGAGGAAGCAGATGAAAATTTAGAATTTTAACAGGGAATGTTTACCTGAGGACAGAAGCTAGATGAAAAGATCAGCTGGCACCCAGAACACACATATTTTTCCTGACAATCCAGCCAAATGTGAATCCAGGGACTGGGTGTAATTCATCAGAACAAAGCAACACTCGGCAGCAGGTTGTGTGGTACCCACTTGCCTTTGTAATACCGCCATGCTCAATTCCAAACACAGCCTGTCGACTCATCAGAGGAGGCCTGGTGAGAAAGCCAAGGCTGGCAGCAGGTTTGGTGCCACCTTTTGGTGCCAGAGCCACCTGCAGACAGCATGAAGCAGGGGAATAGCCAGGGTGCCCTGGAGCCAGTTCCTTCCAGAAGCCAGCAGCCCTAGGGCTCCTCTATCCTACCCACTCCCAGCAAGAAGGAGCTGCCATGAATATGAAGGTGGAAAGAAGAAGCTCAGACCAGGGGAGGGCTTGGGCTGTGTCTTAATTCTTCTCTGGTCCCCAGGGTCCAATACAGTTGTCTGGTTAATACTGCATTAAATGCAGTGAATTGATTCTAGCCCTGGTTCCACTAAGAAATTCCTGAGTGATCTTAGAAAGTTACTTCTCTTGGAGCCTGCAGCATAACAAACCGCTCAGAACTTAGTGCTATAAAACAACAACAAGCATTTGTCATTACAATCTTTCACTGCTTTTGGGGCTGATGGGGCTCGCTAGGCAGTTTTTGTTCCTCATGCAGGGTCAGTCAGACAATGACTGGGACTAGATTTCTCTTGAAGGCCTTTCCATTCATACTGTCTGGTGCCTGGCTTGGGGAGACCTAAATAGCTGGTGGCTGGAAGAGCCGGGACTCCGCAGGCACCTCTGTCTATTACAGTGTGCTCCCTCCATGTAGACTCTCTGCCAGAGTAGCTGGCCTTCTTACATGAAGTCACCTGTCGCCGGAGGTGGAAGTCAATCACCCATTGTGATCCAGCTTCACAAGTCAAGCAACGTCACTTCTACCATATTATATTCATGGAGACAGTCAAAAGTGCTGCCCATGTTCCAGGGGATAGGTCTCTCTTCCTGATGAGAATAATGTTAAAGAATTTACAGACTTGCTTTGAAACAGAGCCTCAATTTCTCCATATCCTCTAAACGAGGATAATAATACCTCACGGGCCAGATTTTTTTTTGTAGGGGGGATGGAAGGATACTTGGGGCTAATGCAGATGAACTCACGTGGTGAAAATTAAGGTGCAGTCTAAACATAAGAGATGGACAATTAGAGCTGTCTGGAGTTACAAATTCTTAAACTGGAATATATTATAATCTTTCAGAGGCTGAAAAAGTTTTCTTGTTGGCATTCTTCTCTTCAATAAATAAATCACCTGAGTTGCAAAAATATAACTTTCCCCATAAGATCAACAATAAAGCCATTTTGAATGAGAGAGAAATATAGCCTGTAAGTAATTTTTGCTTTTTCCTAATTTGCTCTTGATCAAAATAAGGTTGCCCACCATTGCTATGCATCTTGTTACACTCACTGCCAAAGCCCAATGTCTTGCCAATGTTGCTGTGCATAAATGTTTATAGTGGAAAGGATTTAAGAACAAAAATGAGTTGTCATTGACCTATTTAACATTAAGCACAATTGACATCTGTACTCTATTTGTACAAATAAGATAGGTTATTTGTCTAAATAAGATAGGTTAAAATTTGTTCTGTACCCACTTCCATTGTCATGCCAATAACAAGCTATTACACTCATTTATTTGTTGGAACTCTTGGTTGCAAAGAATAAAAAATCAAGACTTAAACAACAAAAAAAGGAAATGTAGGGGGCCTCAAGCACTGGGGTGTTGGAATGTGGCTGGAGGGTCTGCAACCAACAGCTGGTGGGAAGCAAGGCTCTCCAGGATTCATTCAGTCATCTAATTATTCATTCTTTCTCCCTCCCCCATCCTCGTTTCCCACTGTGTCTGCTGCACTCTACTCTGCACACTGATTATTTCTATATTTCTACTTCTCAGCCAACATGACAGGCAGAAGTGGCTACTCCATAATCTTCAGTTTTGAGTCTGTCATTCACCAGGCTTGCTCAGGTTAAATTAAAACTCTCAGTTACAGGTCCAAATTCTTGGGAGAGACAATGTTGCCTGGTTGTGCAGGGGCCAATATCCATTCAGGGCTACGCCACATAACATAACTGTGCTGCAGGCTCCTGGGCATAGAAGGGAAAAGAGTGCTGTTGGGGAGGGCCTAAGGGATTCCTGGTGAAATGGAGAGCCACTCCAGAGGGTGGCTGCTACAATGTATTTACACCACACTTTCCTGCTCTACTAGACTTGTTTCGTTCATCTCTATCCTCAATGTCAAGTCCAATCCATAGTAGGTAGTCAATGCATGCTAAGCTTTATGAGTGGAAGTTTTTACAGTCACATTTCTTAAAAAGCAAAATCACCTAGAGTTCTGGTGTACTTTGAGAATCTTGTGATAATTAGCACACTAAACGGTGTTATCTCTTTTAAGTCCATCTTGATAATTTGAAATGTAACCCAAAGGCACATGTTGATGGCTGGAAACAAACTTCTCTAATATAATTATTCCTCTTTAATTAAATATCACAAAATGCATTTTAGGTGGTAATGGAATGGGGAAAAAAGTACATAATGATCAGGGAAAGTATGCAGACACAGTACTTAGATATATAGATATGTCTTTGGCTTACAATTTAATAATGCTAATTTATGTCTTAGTGTCTGTGGACCAGAGATGCAGTAGGGCTCTATGAAAAGTCTATTCATTTGAAATAATAAAGATTTGGGGATAAATTATTGGGAGATGATTGAAAGCCAGAGGAAAATATGCAGTGAAAATCTAGCAATCAGAGCTAGACATTCTCAAAGGGAATCAGAATTTTGTACCAATCTCATTTTATTCAAAGTATCCCATATTTTTTGAGTTGGAAGGGATTTAGGGAAACATGTATTTCATCCCCTCATAGTAACAACCAGTGACTTGGCTAAAGTCACATCGATGTCTTGGAGGGTCAAGGGACCAAAATGCCTAAGTGGAGGCACACATGTCCTAGACGAGTTGGCTCATTCTTTCCCCCGTGCCTTGCCATTTATTCCTTTAAAGGGGGAAATTCTCAACTTGGAGTGATTTAATCTTATGCAACAAATGATGTGGCTCCTGGGACTTATGTAGTCTTGGCAGGCAGCGGAACGCCCCAGAACCTATCTCTGCAGCCTCACCCACAACACTGATGTGTTTGCTTTGTCACCATCTATTTTTCCTACCCATTTTCCAGGAAGGCTCTAAGCTGGAGCACCTGACACACACTGCCAATGTCTAGCTTCATGCACCTTCCAGCTACCTTCTTCAACTCAGTTACATAAATATCATTCCGCTCAGGTCTATTTTCCCAGCCAATGGTGGTATCACAGCACATTGGGGTGTTGCAATGGGCTGGGGTGTAAGCCATTTGTTACTAACAACAGAGTTCCAAAGTCTGCTAATGACTTACTTTGTAATATATAAGGAGAATTCAAGTTAATCCCCAAAATTTGCCACACTCAATTGCACTGAACTTACTTTCTTAGGATGGGCTGTGATTCTTAGGGTGGGCTCTTTGCATCTTTATTTTCAAGGAAGCAATTTTTAGCTTTTAAGGGAAAAAAACTCATGTTGTTGTCTTTTATGAATTGGTCACCTTATAAGACAGTGTAGTGTCAAGGGTTAGGAACAGGGCTGGAATTGGCCACCTTACAAGACAGTGTAGTGTCAAGGGTTAGGAACAGTGGCCTGAGTTCATACCCCAGCTCCACGCCTAACTAGTGATATAACCTTGAGCAAGTTTCCTCAGCCTCTCTGAGTTCTTTCTCCTACAAATTGAGGATAATGAAAGGATGCATCTTGTAGGCTCCTGTGAGAATTAAACAAGGAAGTATATGTGATATCCTTAGACAGTCCCTAAAACTTGGTAAAGGCTAGTTTTGTAGGGTTCTTTTTATTTGCTATTTTAAGGTTTTTCCCTTTTCTGGGGGTTTTCCTTGATGGTGTATCAGTCCTCTTATTTGCGGGCATAAAGAGCAAATGTATCATTATTGCCTTGTATCATGCCCATACACAATCTATAGGCTGGATAAGCCTGGATTTCTTTTGTTTTCTTGACTCTTAAAATTCCATGGGCCTCTTTCTTGGCTAACTCTCTAAATGCATCTTGTGCTTGAGTAACTTCAGGAAAAATGGGGATTTGAAGAGATTTTCTCTAAGATATTTCATGACTCTTCACCAGCTCTCCGTCTTGCACCTTGATTCACTTCTCCCTTCCTCCATCCATCATCTTCACGCTTTTTCTGTTTCTCTTCCAGGGAGAGGGGAGATGGGGTGAGTCCTGCTCAGGTTGCCTGGGCTGCAGCCAAGCTGGGGTTGAGCAGAGGAGACAAGTGGGGGTCTGGGAGGCAAACCTCTGGCATCCCAAGTTAAAGTTTCAAATCATTTTCCAGCCAATACTGTATATCTGCTGTGCCCAGTAGGATAAATTAGCATTCATGAGCTAATCTAACTGTTGTAGATGCTACAAAAGAGGAGCTCAAATACAGACCAGTGCCAGGAACGAAGTCCCACCTTTGATGTGTGAAACCCACTTCCACATTTTGACTTGTGATCAGAGAGACATTCTGCATTACTTGTTACCTCATTATCTTTTCCTTTTATTGTACAGACCCTGGGTAAAGATAAATATATGTCAAAAATCTATCACATCATAAGGAATGAACAAAGAGGTCATTTCTCTTTTCCCTAAAGCTGTGGGTCTCAGGCTCCTCGCTTGGCAGAATCACCTGAGAAACTTGTAAGAGGTACAGATGCCATCCTTTTCTGATTGCATTCTCCTGGAGTGACATCTGGGCACCAGCATTTCTCAGAGCCTCCCAGGTAATTGTAATGTTGCCAGAGCTGCAGGGATGAGAGGCAGCAGCCTATGGGTATCCACTGAGCAGTGTCATTACTCATTTTGTCCCCCACTTTCAGGTTCCAAAAAAAGGGTTAGATGACACCAGCTCTGAAATAGTCTAACTCCACAGATCCCAAAATAATATATCTGTGTAACCTCTTAATAAAGTTTTATAAATAGCACATGTCCTATTGTTACCTATCTCATTCTCTTGGCAGCATTTTTAAGACTTGTTTCCAAGATTCATCTTAAACTACTAAAAAACAATTATGATGGACCTTCAATAGCTATTCCTCCAAAATACGACTCTAAAAAATGGGGGGGGGCCGGGGGCAGTGAGGGCTGGGCACAGTGGCTCACGCCCGTAATCCCAGCCCTTTGGGAGGCCAAGGTGGGCGGATCATGAGGTCAGGAGTTCAAGACCAGCCTGGCCAACATAGTGAAACCCTGTTTCTACTAAAAATACAAAAAAAGTTAGACAGGCATGGTGCTGGGCACCTGTAATCCCAGCTACTCAGAAGGCTGAGGCAGGAGAATCGCTTGAACCTGGGAGGCAGAGGTTGCAGTGAGCCGAGATGGCACCACTGCACTCTAGCCAGGGCAACAGAGTAAGACTCTGTCTTAAAAAACAAAAAAAAAGAAAAGAAAGAAAGATGAAGGATAAACTGTGGAAATATGACTCTATTTTTTCCCCAAGATTTCTACAAATTTTGTTTACTTTTTCTGAATGTGTCCTTCACAAGTGTATAGATTATTAAATATTCCTAATAGAGGAATATGAGAAAATATTTGTCCTCAAAAAAAAAAAAAAAAAAGGAAAACAGGAGCAAAAAGTTAAAAAAAATTGAAAAACTTTTGCCAGGTGCAGTGGCTCATGCCTATAATCTCAGTACTCTGGGAGGCTGAGGCAGGAGGATTGCTTGAGCCCAGGATTTTGAGGCCAGCCTGGGCAACATAGTGAGACTCCATATCTATAAAAACACACATACAGGGCAGGCGCGGTGGCTCACGCCTGTAATTCCAGCACTTTGGGTGGCCGAGGCAGGCAGACAACGAGGTCAGGAGATCGAGACCATCCTGGTCTAACATGGTAAAACCCTGTCTCCACTAAAAAATACAAAAAAGTAGCCAGGCGTGGTGGCAGGTGCCTGTAGTCCCAGGTACTCGGGAGGCTGAGGCAGGAGAATGGCGCGAACCCGGGAGGCGGAGCTTGCCGTGAGCTGAGATCGAGCCACTGCACTCCAGCCTGGGAGACAGAGCGGGACTCTGTCTCAAAAAAAATAAAAAATAAAATAAAAATAAAAATAAGAACACATATAAAACAACAACAACAACAACAAAAAACAACCCTTAAGTTACTGGGAAATGTGACCTCCAAACACTCAGAACTGATTCCTTTGGAGTAATGACCCTTAAACCACCTTTCAGGCCAGCATTTTGCAAGGTGTGGTCAAGATCCATGTGCATCACAGTCCTCTGGCTAGAAATGAAGACAAAGACCTCACCTGATACTCATTCTCTAGGGACAGGAGCTGATAAAGTACATCTTAAGCAAGCTTCCTAGGTATTTTGCTTGCCTTTATTTTTTATAGCAGCGTTGTCATCTTTAAAATAAAATTGGGCCTGGAATCCCAGTAAATAAAGTAGGTGAAGGGATGATGCAGGCGTGGGGTTCAGCAGTGGCCTGTTCTGGGACTCCAGAGAAGTTTCTCTGAGGCATCAGACCCAGCCACATGAGGGACTCCAAACTTCAGTGTCACCTCTGCCTCCAGCTTCCAATGAGCTGCCCATCCCTTAGCTTTCCTACTCTCCCTCCATCATGTCTTCATTCCCTAGGCTGCCTTTGTTAAGGTCCTTGGTCCCCTGGCCTCACTATATTCTTTCACCTTTAATCATTGTATTTGCTCAATGGTTTCTGGAATGCATGCATTTGTCCAAAATAGTCACAGAAGAAAAGAAACTCAGAATACATAAGGTTGGAGTGAGGCAAACTAATTTTTTTTAACGTTTGCATTTAACACACTGAGCAGTGGAAGTTTAGCATCCCATCATTTCATTGTATACCCACTTTGGCTGGAGTGGGCTTCAAAGATAGCCAAGCATTCTCTAGCTGTCCAGGATTGCTATGGAGGGCCGAATCTTGTATTACATGGTTGTCTATGTTATGTAAAGTAACTAACATCAGACTATCCATGCAAGTCTAATTCTCATGAAGAAAATAATATTGCAGATTAGAACTTTGAACTGACACTAAAGGAACTGTGTGTCAATTCTTACAGTCCTAGTTGTGTGTGTGTGTGTTTTTTTTCATCCTGAGAGATGAGGAAAGAACAAACACCAAGTCTGCATGTAAATTGCAGTGCTATGATAAGCATAGATTGGGCAGTTCCAACTAACTCTCAAGGCTGTTTAAGATCCAAGTGTAACTAAATGCTGATCACACAAAGCAAGACACATCATTTGAAACAATCACTGGGGGGTATTATTGTGGCATCCCTTTGGGGGAATCCAGAGGCCCAACTTAACCCTCTCTAACTTCCACACACTGAACAACTGAGTATTGAGAGAGGCTCAGGGTGAAGAAGAGCACTGCCCCTAAAATATCATTAACATCATTACCCTCCCCCACAAGCCCAGTCAGAGGTGGAAACCCTCAAAACGTGGGTGGAAGTCCATGGACCAACCATGGAATTCTGTGCTGTGTGCTTAGCTGATGCCATTTCTTCCTCTGTGCTCAGCTGATGCCACTTCCTCTTTTGTCCACTGCATCCATAAAAGAAGCCATTTTGGGTAAGGCCAGAAAGGATGGGAATAAGCTCTTTTTTTTTTCTTCTATCCTCCAATTCTCTCATTAACTCGGGGCCAATGGCAACTGGGAATCACTTATCATGATTCCTCCTGAGGCTGCACAGAACACACATGGCATATTCCTCCCAAAGCTGCTAGAAACCTAGTATGGTGTACCCTGCTCTGCAAGCAAGACGCCAATGCTGGAGCACAATTTCACTGCAGTTTATACTTCAGCTCTTGCCAGAGCAGCCTTAACTCCTCCAGACACAATGTTCATAGTCCAGGTGCAAAAATCAGGTGCTGGAATTCATGTCAGTTAGTTTTCTTTTAAGAGCCAAAGACTCCTTACCAGCGACTCCTCCCTAATCGGTTGCCTGCTACAAACTGGATACTGTAGCAACAGGGAGCTTCTTGGCAGGCAAAAGTAGGGAGTTCACCCACTCCAGCATTGCTGAGCAGAGTGTGCTTCAGGTCATCTTGCCATGGCAATGAAATGTTTCCAGCTATTTCCTTAAGGTTCATTTCCTAAGAACAAACCATGATTCATGGCACTAGGGGAGGTGAATTGAATTAATGCCTGATTGGTAAGTAAAACAACTAAACCTCTTAGTTTTAAAACATATCTGCAAGATTACTCTAAAGTAACTATAGTTTAGAAATGTACAGTGAATACTTTGAGGGTCTAGACTTACACCAATCTGCCAATCTGTTTCCTAATCTTTACGAATGTGTATTAGCGTTCTGTCAATCAAGATTTGATTCACTTACTTATTCAACAAATGTACTATGCATGTAGTGTGTGCAGCTACTGTCCTAGGCACTGGGGATGCAGTATTACCTTCAAGGAATTTACATCTAATCTATACTTCATATATTCAAAATGGGTGAATCTTTGCTTGAACCTATTAATATTAATGAGGTCAAGTACAATCATACATATTTTCCAAAGAGTTAGTTTAACCTTTCAGTTCATCTCATATTTGTCCTTTCATGCTCTAAACATTGTATTACAGGCATGCCATACCTCATCCTTCCTGTTAAAGCAGCAGCCTCCCAGCCCCTAGGAGTTCTCCCCCTGTCCACATTCTTGCTGTCATCTCAGCCATCCCCACTGCCCTCATGTCACAAATTTACTCCCTCCTAACATATCTACTTGTACAATGTTCCTGAAATCCTGTTTAAAATCCATTAGTGTTTTGCTCAAGAACCTTCACTAGTCTTTTATTTTTAAATAAAACATTTGCCCTTCTTTAAGGCCCTGAATCTCAAGTCATTTAACTTAATTAAACTTGTTTTCTGTGATTTGATTAATTCATTTAATCACATAATCAATCACTAACCAACAAAGATTTAATAGGCACCTATGGTGTATCTGGTGGCTCTGAGTCACCAAAGGTATTGGTAGCAGATGCTGTGGTGGCCACCCGGATTCTTCCTTCAGGTCTGAAGCCCTCCCCACTATGCATGACAGGGGTGTTGGTGGCTGAGGGCTCTCACCTGAGTCCCTCTTTGGCATTTGCTCTTGGCTGAAGGGAGCTGCCTTCCCAAGGTTACTCCCGCTCATTGGAAGTGGTCAGCACTGATAATAGGTTGATGCAAATGTCAAAGGTTTGAGATCCTTACTGCAACTTGCAATGCGTTTGAAGGGGCATCCTAGCTCCAGAGTTCCCTGTTGGATTGGACTGAAGTCAACTTCTCTCAGCCCAATTCCACTTTCCTCACCCCATTACAGGCTTAAGAAACTTACAGTCTAACAAAGAAACCAGACAAATAAGTGGACAAATAAAACAGTGTGGTAAGGCTCACGCCTGTAATCCCAGCACTTTGGGAGGCCAAGGTGGGTGGATCACCTGAGGTCCGGAGTTCGAGACCAGCCTGGCCAACATGGTGAAACCCTGTCTCTAATAAAAATACAAAACTCAGTCAGGTGTGGTGGCGCACGCCTGTAATCACAGCTACTTGGGAGGCTGAGGCAAGAGAATTGCTTGAACCCAGGAGGCGGAGGTCGCAGTAAGCCAAGATTGTGCCATCACACTCCAACCTGGGGGACAAGAGTGACACTTTGTCTCAAAACAAAACAAAACTAAAACAGTGTGCTAAGAGACATGACAGGGGAAGGTCTAGGTTACAGGGGGAGAGGAGAGTTCCTACAGGAACTGAGTTCTAAGTGAAATGTGAAGACTGAGCCAGAGACATCCAGGAGAACTGGCAAGGCCTGTGCAGAACAGAAGGGTGGCCATCCAAGATGACAATATGTGTGCATGTCCAGGGAAGAGAGGGCATCGGGCACTGAGGAATGGTGAGAGACACTGGGGAATGGTGAGGGGCACTGGGGAATGGTGAGGGGAACTGGTGAATGGTGAGAGGCACTGGAAAATGGTGAGGGGCACTGGGGAATGGTGAGGGGCAAGGCTGGAGAAGGGGCAGGAAGAGGGTGTGTGGCATAGATCCTGAAGGCCTAGTTAGCCATGTCGACAGATTTGGAAGTGTTGAATGGTTTTCAAAACAAGGAGTGACAGGATTCGATTTGCATATTGGAAACAGCTCTCTGGAAGATTGATGGGCAGCAAGAGAAGATGCAAAGAGGCCAGTTAGGAGCTGCTGCTGAAGACCATGGGAAAAATGACTGTGGATCATGGCATTGAGGGTGGCAAGCAATGAATTGATTTGAGGACCATTAACGAGACAGAATCAGCAGGATGACTTCCTGGATAAAGGAAAAGGGGGAATGGTAGTGCCACTTGCTGGAGTAAGGAGACTGGAGGAAAAGCAGGCTTGGGCTTTGGGGTTTGAGGTGACTAAAAGATACCTCATCACAAGGAGGAGTCCCTCTTCTGGACACACCCAGCCTCTCTTCCAGGGGATGGTGCTCCCTCTACTAACTAGCTGCTTGGTCATCTCTCCACTCTTCTGGCTGCCTTTCTACAGCCTTAACCATGCCCAAGTGACATGGCTGTTATCTTCATTAGAACTCCCCACTAAACCAGTATCTCCCCAAGGCAACCACCCGATCTCCCTCCTTCCTTCATGCATAGACATCCTTGGCAGAGTCCCTTATACCTGCTATCTCTGCTTCCTCAGAGGCTTCTAGGAGTCCTTGAGCTTTCCTCAGAACGATTTTCCAGTCACACTCAAGTTCACAGAAGTCTGGCATCTTCATCTAATATTACACAGAACTGCTCTCACCAAGATGGCTAAAGACCTCCATGTTTCTGGTTCACAAGACACGCCAGTCATTATCATGTCAGCTGACCACTTCCTTTCGTTGGTTTCTCTGACCCACATGCTCCTGGGTTTTGTGATCTCTCTGGCTGCTCTTTTCCAGTCTGCCTTAAAGATACCTCTTGTTCACAAACATCGATGTCCTCTAGAGTTCAAAAACTAGGCTCTTTTTACTTCACACACATCCCCTGGGCAATCTCATTACTGTCTTTTTGTTGAAGATTTCCAAACCTGTGTCTGCAGGCCAGCTCTCCTCAGCCTCAGACCCACATGCCCACCTGCCCGTTCAGTGCTTACACTGGGGTAAGAAGCAGAATCTTTGGTGAGTCTGAGGGTATGTGGCAGCTCCTTCTGATGGTGCCCCGTTTCTCCACCAAGTAGGAGGCAAGGCCATGTTTAGGGGTGTGGGAGTTGGTGACAGGGTAGCAGGTTTAAGAGACTAGTAGACATTTGCTGTATCTTCTTGGGAGAATGGAACCAGGAGAATGTAGAAGGCAGTATGTAGGATCCAGTTGCTAATGGAAACTGAATCCATAGGGTTCCTGCCTTCTAAGTTGTGGGATTTCTCCAGCACTCCAGTAAATAGCATAGGTATGGATCCAAAGTTGGATAGTAACATTCTGCCACATGGATGAGACAGAAGGACCATGCAAGGAAAGATCCTGGCAGAGGGAGTTGCAGTGACAGGTCCTGGAATGAAGATAGAATACCAAACAGACTTGGAGGCAGTGGAGGATTGGATGTTTGAATTTTAAAATGCAGAGGCAAAGCCAGACTGGGGTGATGATATGGTGCAAGGTGAGACCAGAAGTGTTGGTCAATGACATGAAGTGGGAGTGCAGGTCCTTGGAGACGAGGATGTCAAGGGGCTGAAAGGCTTAGTGTTGAAGTCATTCCCAGCATTGGTAGGATCTGGAAGGACTGGGGTCAATGCTAGTGAGGTTAAGTGGGAGCTGACGGGCAGTCTGCACAAGACACCAGTGACAAAGAGGGGAGATAAAATGGAGTTCAGAGGAGCTTTCCAAGAGGGAGAAAGAAGGCTTGGGGAGGGACAGAGTGGAGCTGTGGGAGAATGAACCTGTCATAGGAGAAGGGTCTTCCGGGAAGGGATGGAAGCTACAGAGAAGAGCTAAGTGTATCAGGAACAGATTGCTGACCCCAGGGAGCACAAGGCAAGGCTGAGTAGAGGGAACAGCTTAGGAGAGGATACATTGCATGATACACCCAGGTGCCCACCCTAGATAATGGAGGTAGGAGATTGACCGTATGGTGTCCAGTTGAATCAGTCCCAAATTTTCCTGTGTCTGGGGGCAGGTGAGAGGAAGGTTCAGGTCTCTGACAAGGAGTCAACAGAGACAAGCTGGAGGAAAGCAAGTTCTGGCCCAAAGAGGAGGCCAGAGGTAGAATTTTTGCCTCCCAGTATTCCTAAAGCCACCTTCATTGTAGAGGGAACTAAGTACCTTTGGGGGAGAAGCCTGCTCTGGCCCAATTAGATTTGGGGAACTCTGAAAGCCAAGCTCCAGACTGGGGTACTCTAGGCATTTCATGTTCCACTCATTAGTTAACTCATTCATTCACTATTTAATCCATTCATTTATTCCTAAAACATACATTAGTTGTTTCTTCCCTTCCTTCTTCATCTGAAAAGGCTTAAAGTGCTCATTTTAGCACTGACAATGTGCCAGGCACTGAGCAAGGGTTTTAGAAATATATGGCTTCCTGATTATAATTCCTTTGCCATGTCCCTTCTATTAAAACAAAATCTAGCCTTCCAGCATGGTCTAGACCAAATTTCACCTACTCCCTGAAAACTAAATCATGTTGGCCATCATCTCTTCTCTTTGGAATTCTTTTAGTACTTATTCACCGAATCACATATTTTGCTATATAACTACATTTTTTTTTTCTAGATTACCCTGCCTGTCCAATGAAACTGTAAGCCCTTGGGGATGGGGACTTAGTATATGAATTTTAAGTGTCTCTAATATCTACTAAAGACATAGTAAGCCCTCAACAACAGGAATTACATTCTAAAGAGACATGCCTCTCTGCAAGAGAGGTTCTTGATGATGCGCTATAACTAGACCTAATAATGAACTCTGAGTTTCTCAGGAACACTCATTGGAGCATGAACAGTTTAAATTAGAAGGTCAGCTCCAGGAAAGACAGAAGATAAAATGTGAAGAGCAATAGAGTAGCAATTTACATTTGTTCTCACCAGACTAAAAGAACACATTATAATACAGTGTCAAGTTAATGCTGGAGCTTTGGAAAGTAGAATGTTACACAGACATATTTTGTTGCACCCATTTTAGGTTTCCAAGAAGTGTGCTGGAATTATGCAGGTTCCTCTCTTGGTATGAGCAACTGCTTAGCGAGACAAATGTCAGATTCTAGAACTTGACCCTAGGACACTTTTCCAATACAGTGATCAAGTGACCTAGTTCAAGGAAATGACAAATAAATGTCATGGATTTCTCATTCAGCTGTCACTCTATGGGTAGGAGAGCAAGTAGGAGGAAAAGGGGAATATTTAGAAGTTCTAAATGGGGCCTTTAAAATGCCAATGTGGAGACATAGGAAAACTGGTTCCCAACATGGTCTTCCCTTGACCAAATTACTTTTTTCATTGCCCATCTGACAATGTTTCCCTGATTCCTATACCTTATTATCACTAAGCTTTATTTTTCCACATCTTGTTTTCTTCTATGATTTTATGTTCTTGCTTTTTATTTTATGTTCATTTCCTCCTTATAATCTCCTCTGTCTCCATCCCCAAAATTTAAAAGATATATCTTTTTAATTAAACTTTTATTTCAATGCCCGAAGTGTAGCTTGTAGTGAGAAAAAGACTCGGCTTGCACCCCAGGGGCCAGGGCAGCAATTCCTTATAAGTGGTTGCTCTTTCAGGTTCCTGTCCTTAAAAATCTGTCTGCCCTGACCCAGTATTTCTATAGCATCACGCAGGAAGTACCTTTCTGGTGCATCTGGACCTCCCGGAAAAATAAAAAGCACATTAAAGCTGGTAATTTTAATGCCTGATTTCATTATAATCTTAGATCCATTCGTAGGTCATCCATGTACAAAACGTTTTTTTAACATGCAGCTTTCAGTGCTTGCAGCTTTCAGTTTGCCAGAGGTTAATTTTTTAACATCCACCGCTATGTGTGGCCGCTATGTGTGGCAGGCACTAGCCTACAGATACAGATAGAAATTAACTGCATTCCCATTCCCTGCTCTTGTGGATCTCGCCATACTAATGATAAAATGAAATCTGGCATATGATCTTCCATGGCTGTTCTGGTTTCCATTCCTCCACCCTTCCTGTGTGAAATGCCTCCTTTTTGGGAGGGGGCACGAGGAGTTGCCTACTATTTCATCCAGGCCTAAGGACCCATGAGATGGGCAACATCTGTACAGCATCTGTGGAAAGCAGGGAGCCATTCAGGCACATCAACTGCCCAGAGAGCTGAGAAGCTTGAAGCCCAGCAGACCTGGCTCAAAGATCACGTGTCTGTTCTTGCTCTCCCGCTCAGGGCGGCATTCTCCCCTTGCTATACCCCAACTTGGAATGTCAACCTCAGGATCTGGGAGGACAGAAGTTTGCCACTCTCCTTAAACGGCATCCACTACTTTGAACACTTATTGAGCAACTACCAACACCAGACAATTTGAACATTCACTGAGCAACTACTTGAATGTATGTAATTGTTAGATGTTTTACATACATTGTCTTTTTTTTTTTTTTTTTTAACAAACCTGTGAACTACATGTTTTTGTTGCCTCCGTTTTAAGAATGAAGAAATCCAGACTCAAAGAGGTATAATACCGTGGTCAAGGCTGATATGGGTCAATGTAGTGGCTGCAACCTGGATCTAAATTGACCGTGTTTAGAAACAACAAACAAAACAAAACAAAACAAAAAACCCAAAAAACTAATACCCCACACTGCCCCTCGCTGGGATTCTCCGCATGGTTGCCAAGCCAAGAACAGGAAATGACAAGCACTTGCGGAACTGCATTCATTCACTCACTTATTCATTCAACGAGTGTTTTCCTGGTACAAGGGTACCAGCTTAAGGGAGGCAATTCCTGAATTCAGGGACCATCACATAAAGGAGATACACAACAATCAAATAGTTCAAATGTTGAACCTCTTTTTCCATGCGTCTTTCTAATGATTAAAAAAAAAAGTAATTTGTATTATTATTATTTTCTTTTTTTTGAGGTGGAGTCTCGCTCTGTTGCCCAGGCTGGAGTGTAGTGGCATGATCTCGGCTCACTGCAACCTCCGCCTCCCCGGTTGAAGCGATTCTTCCGCCTCAGCCTCCCGAGTAGCTGGGACTACAGGCGCCCGCCACCACGCCCGGCTAATTTTTGTATTTTTAGTAGAAACAGAGTTTCACCATCTTGGCCAGGCTGGTCTTGAACTCCTGGCCTCGTGATCTACCCGCCTCGGCCTCCCAAAGTGTTGGGATTACAAGCGTGAGCCACGGCTCCTGGCTAGCTATTCATATTATCCTTAATAGACATTGAATTAGCTTTCTTTTAACCGAATAAATTCAACATTAATCCCAGAGGTAACACTGGGTTCGGATGACACATTGTTTCAGAATCCAAGCCTTCTGCATCCCACTTTCAACCATTTTTTTTAAACCAGTGTATAAAAATAGTTATTCCTTGCTCCAATAAAGACATTGGAAAATCCAAATTCACAAACTAGACAGGGTATGAGGGAGTATTAACTAGCATGGCAAACACCCTCCCTTTACAAAATAATCCACTGTCTCTTAAAAAGGCTAACAGTGAACGAATGGTGGTATTAATAAGGAAATCAAAGGGCAAAGAAACATAAAGAGCGAGAAAGTCACGTGAAGTCCCTGGAATTACAACAGAGATAAGCAGAACGAAGAGCCTTGATTTACAACACTGGGACTTAAAGACAACTTTTTGGAACAAGCCCACTGGGCACGGAAAGGAAAGGAACCTCCCAGTTGTAACCCACGCGGTTGTAAGACTTTGTGCAAAGAATGCAGGGGTGGAGGGAGAACTGGGATCTACCTGATTTTCTCAATTTTCCCGGGTTTAATTTACTTGTGCATTCTGCTATGTAAAAGAAAGCATATTTTTCGACTAAAATCTCCTATCTTATCAACGCAAAGTTTTCCTGCTTTCTATTAAGCAACAAGGTTACAGCAAGTATAACAAACTCAACGTACTTATTGATGATCTTTCCTGCTCCAGCCAATCCATCCTATCACCTTCAGCCTGGCTCCTACCCTGGTCTTCAGTTTACACTTGTGCCTCAGCCCTTACCAGCTACCCATGAGATTCCTGGCTGCTATTTTAATACTCTGTTACTATTTTAAATCGGGTCGCGCCCGTTCTTCCTGTCGGTGAGTGAGGGGCTGCGCTTCAAGTTGCGCGACCACACAGCGGGGAGTAAACAGAGACGCCGACCAGGCGCCCAGGGCGCACGCACAGCGCCCCTGGGTGGCCGCTCCGGGCGCCTTCTCCCTGCCCCGCCGCGTCTCGCCCTCGCGGGCTCCACGCGCAGCCTTAATAGGCTCCGAAACTTGGATCAGCGCACCGATCCCTGAGAGGGCTCTTCCTTCGGCCCCCATCACTCCCACAATGGAAGGGCTGCCGCCTCCGGAAGGCTGTCCGCGTCTGCGTCCGCGTCTTCGCACCAGCGGAGCCCCGCGCGGGCCCCGAAAAGGTGCGGGTCGCCTGGCTGCAGCGGGGTCGGGCCCCTCCCGCGCCGGAAGTCCGCGCGTGCGCGCTGGCCGGCCTGGAGCGCGCGTCCGGCGCAGAGGGGCGGCGGGGGCGGGGCCGCGGCCGCTCGCAGGGTGTCCCCGCCCCCGCCCCCCGGCGTTCCACGGTCGCCGTGACAACCGGAGCGGCGGCAACGGCGGCGGGCTGGCGAGTCCGGCGCCGCCTCCCGGCGGTACTGCTAGGCAGGCAACAGCCGCCCGGCCTCCGCGATCTCCCCGCCTCCCGGCCCGCGGGGAGGGACGGGCCCGCCCTCCGCCCGCCCGCTGGAGAGTGAGCGGCGCCCAGCCGCCCAGCCAGCCCGCCGTTCTCCGGCCGCGCGCAGCGAGCGGGCGCGACTATGCCAAGATGGTCCTGCAGGCGCGGAACAAGCACCGGGAGGCGGCTCCGAAGCCGCCCCAGCCGCCCCGCGTCTCGCAGTCGCCGCTGAGGGGGGCGCCGGACGTCGGCGCCGGGGAGCCCGGGCCCGAGCGCGCGCCGCCGTCCCCAGGGCGCAAGGGCGCCGCGGGCAGGAAGGGGCCCCGCGCCGAGACCGCCGCGCCGCCCGCCGGGGGCGGCCTCGGTGGGCGCCTGGCCGCCGGGCTGCGCTGGGCTCTGGGCCTGCGGCGCGCGGGGCGCGGCCGGACCTGGACCACGCTCCTGTTAGGTGAGCAGCCCGAGCGCGGGCGCCGCCGGGACGCGGAACTTTGAGACGCGGGCCCCCTCCCCTCCCCTTCCTTCCCCTCTCCTCCCGCTTCCGCCGCGCAGAGCCCAGCCGGCCGGACCAGCCAGTTTGCAGCCCTCTCCGACTTTTTCTGTGGGACGTTCTTACCTTCTCCTTCCCCCAACTCCCCGGCTCAGCTCTCCTCGCACGTTTCCCACCCGCGCTCTGCCTGGGCTCTAAAAGAATGGCCCGGGGATCAACAGCTGCCCGGCCTGGCCGCGGGCGGCAGGTCTGCGCTAACGAGACTTGGGCGCTGCTGATTGGCATGACCGGCCGCCTTCCCCGTTATCTCGGCCTCTGACCGCCAGGATGGTTTGCTTTGGCTTGGAAACGATTCCGTGGAGCTCAAAGCAAACGCACGTTCCGTGTCCTAGGGAGTTGCTTAAACTTATAATTAAATTTTAGCGTGCTTTTTTCTTCTTGGCCGCAAACGCCGCCGGTGGCACTTTATTTGTGATTCCCCTCGACACGTCACTTTCTAGATTGCGTTGTGTTTGGGGCGCCCGAGCCTTAATCCTCCTTGCTGGCCTGGGAACCTTTGGTGAGGAGGGCTCTCCTCCCTTCCTTCTGGCATGCACCAAATGGATGATGTGTAATGATGTGCTGGAAAAAAAAAAAAGTTGAAGTTGAAGCATATGTTTCGGACTGACTTCAGGTTTCCTTTGTTTCCTGGTTGACATTTCGATAAGGCAAATTATAGCAGTTTGGATAACAGGCCTAATTTTTCTAAGTAAACTAGTGAAATGCTTTAACATTGCTTTTTCTGTATGCCTAAGTGGGCTTTTGGCTACTGAAATGTTCAATTACTGTTGATTTATCCCTTAGTATATTTTTAAATTCCCTTAGTGACTCAAAGTTCCCTTATCCAGGAGTTGGGGTACAGACGTGTAAGTCAAGGAATAGGACACAGCAAATTGGCTTCCCCTGAGATCACAGCCACAGCTAAAAGCCACTCAGTCATAAAAAGCCAGTCATCTCTGTGTGTACGTTTTAATGGGCTCAAGAAGGTTGTTCTTAGGGTACTTTTTTTTCCATTGCAGATTCAAGCCTAGAAAAACTAAGTTTTTTTTTTTTTTTTTCCAGCCCATTCCCCCCCCCCCCGTCCCTTTTTTTTTTTTTTTTTTTCTTTCCTCAGCGAGCTTGAAAAGCTGGCTAGTGTGCAGGTTAGAAAAGCTCACCTTGGGGAGGCAGCATGATACAGTGGATGAGGCAGAGCCTTCAGATCTAGTACACAGCGGTTCAGTTTGGTTTGAGTTTTAGGTTCCTTTGTGAGTCTTTCCTTCTCTGCTAGTGGGGGGTTATCACATGGCAAATTTACTCCACAGGGATCTGCTAAAGATCATAACTAAAAGGGGTGGGTGATACATGGGAAGATACTTTGTGTTTAGAGCACTTGACACATTGTAGTTGTAATAAAAGCAAATGTGTGACACTGATTTGAGATCTGATGACAGAATGGAGTTGCATTTTTATTGAATGACTAATATAAACATTAACCACTTTGTAGTAAAATATAAAATGGCATTGCTTCTTCAGGGATGTTACAATAACAAATCTTAGAATAATGATATTTATTGCTATTTTCTGCATATTTTCTTTTTTGATTGCATTTCCTTTGAATCTTCTTTGGATGGATGCATGACTTATATTTGAATGACTTATCTTTGAATTTAGTAATTCCCATACCTAAATACAGTTTTGTATTAATGTAACAGTATAGCACGTTGCTTGACTTGCCCCTTTGAGCATTGAAAGGAAGTACAGTGAATGTGGTAGACCGTATTCTTGGGTGTACCCTGGACCATGGCCATCAGATGTATGGAAGTTGGATGAACAGACGTAGGTCTAGAGACTTACTGTTCTTGTTAACCCTCTGCATGAGGCCCCAGGGCACCTTGAGAGATGATTCTGCTGAATGATTGGGCCTGGGTTGCTTCTTTCTCTGGCTCTGTACCCTCATAGACTGATGTCAGACCTGTTTCTTCCCCACGATTATGCCCTGCCACAGCATCAAAAAACCACTCAGATCCTGCAGAGAGGAGCAGAGTTTAGACATTTTTGAAAGCTGCCTTATTTCCTGTTTCCTTCCCGCCTCCCAGAATGCGTGTGAGTTGAGCTGACATTATACAGTATTTCAGTATAGGACTTTAAAATAGCTGTTTGGTTTTCCACATTGCATTGCATATTCTTTTGTTCATCAAGAGTTCATTTGTAACTGATCAAAAAAAGAACAATTATAACAACTAAATATTAAGCTAGACAGAAATGGATTCATTTCTATTTAGAAAGTAATTTTGTAACTTGAAGCTCCATGATAGAAACACAAGTTTTTAAGAGTTAGAAACTGACCGGGGCTTTCCTCCATAGGTTCTAATCACTGATGAGGAACTCACTGCCTACCAACATGGTCTTTCCACTGTAGGGCAGTGTTAAGCATTGTTGAAAAGTCTGTTTTAATAAATATGTTTTTCTTATTTGGGGGCATTATTTGCTACTTATTTAGTGGTAACATTTGTAAAGAGGGGTTCTTGGCATGTTTATTTTTAGAAGTTTCAACCGGATAGCTTCCTCATGCAGAGGCGGCTGTTACATAATAAAACCTTGACAATGTTTCCCAAACTTTTTTGACCACAGCCCACATTGTAACAATACATTTTATATTAAACCTGTTCACACTTCCAAAATGCAACTCAGTATATATAAGCATAAGTCTGTATGTCTGTTGATCTATTTATGTATGCCAGTGCTCCATCAGGAAACAATTGTGCTAGTAAAAGATATACCCATTAGACATGCAAACAAAGCATGTCTGCGGTGAAAGACTAACATGAGATATGATTTACAAAACAATAAAAAAGAACCTGAGTATGGAAAAAGTGGATGATAAAAACTACCTTTTCCTCGCTTTGCACCAGTCCTGTTTGACTCATTCCCATTACCCGCCTGGTTCCTGTGGTCAGTGGCAAGGGTATCCCTGCTCTAACCTGGTTCTTTATTGGCAAGGCTTTTCAGCCTTAGCATTGTGGCATTTTGGGTGGGATAATTTTTTTGTTGTGGGGGCTGTCCTGTGCACTGCAGGATTTTAGCAGCATCCTTGCCCTCCACCTACTAGGTGCCACTAGTACCTCCCCAGTAGTGACAACGAAAATGTCTCCAGATATTGGCCATTATACCCTGGGGGGCAAAATTGCTTCATTTAGGACCACTGCTTTTATTCTCCACAGCTTACGAGAGCCTTGAAGTGCATATGATAGGAAACACTTGTGACTTCTTAGAGGCAGAAGTGGTCAGAAACTGGGTGGACGCAGAGAGTTGAATCTAGCTGTTGGGGAGTAGATGGGGGGAGCAATGTGGTGTGGTGGAAGCAGCATAGCCATTTCAACACTGGCCTGCATTTGAATCCTGTTTCTGCATTCAAGCTGTTCTACACTCCCTTAATATTTCTCACCCTTAGTTGGCTTGTCCTTTAAAATGGGGATAATAAATGCTTTGTCTGATTGTGGTAAAGAATAAATGAGACAATACATGTAAAATAGCACAGTAAGTTCATTCATAGTCAATCATACCATATCATTGAGTGTCTACTAAGCTAGATGCTAGTTGGTGGGGCTAAAATGTAGAATGAGACTCTGTCACCCCTACCTTCATGGAACTTACATACTAGAAGGGGGGATGGTAAATAAATGAAAATAATTGCACATAGTGAGTGCAATGCAGGAAAGAAACAAGCTGAGATAGGGAAAAAAAAAGGAAATACCCAGTTTAAGTAGGATCAGGAAAGGCCTCTGGGGAGGTAGCCTTAAAGCTGAGACTGATAGAAAAGATGTCAGCTGAACAGAAGAAGAGAGAGTATTGTGAATAGCATGTGCTAAAGGTAGGACAGAGCTTAGCATGTTGAAAGAAGAGAGGGCAGAGGTGCATCAAAGTGAGATCGGCATGGGCCAGATCTTGAAAAGGTGCTTGGGTTTTATTCTCAGTGCAACAGGAAGCCATTGAGGAATGCTGAACAGGAGAGTGACATGATTAAATTTTCACTTTGAGAAATCTGCTCTTGGGGAAATGGGTGATTGCATTACAAGGACAAAAGCAGAGAGACCCATGAGGAGGCTGTTCAGGGACCTTGCAAGAGGGTTGCTGGCCTGGATGAAGGCAGTGGCTGTGGAGATGGAGAGAAGTTGGTCAATTTGAGATGTGTTTTGGAGGTGAAAATGATAGGACTTATGAATTGGGCTTGGATTGAGGGAAAGGTAAGAGTTATGAATACTTTGTACATTTTTGGCTTCTCTAATTGGGTAAATAATGTGGCATTCACCAAGATAGTGAAGACTGAAGACTAGGGGTATGGATGAGGGGATAGGTTTGAAGGAAAAGGTCAAGAATTTCATCTTGGACATGTTATTTTTGGGACATTTGTGAGATGTCCAAGTAGAAATGCCAATCAGTGGTGGGATATAAGAAAAAAGGTCTGAGTGGAGACATACTACAGGGAGTCATCAGCAAATTGGTTTTCACATTAATGGGAATTGAATTCGTATTCCCATTGAACTTCTATTTCCATGCTTATGGGAACAATAGCATCTTATACTGATAGGGGCTTACTCTTTGCCAGGCTTTATTCGAAGTGCTTTTAGATTAACTCATTTAACTGTTAACTCAGTCCTCACCGTGACTCTATGATTACTGTGCTTGTTTTACCACGTGGGGCAATCTGAGGCACACAAATGTTAAGTAACTTGTCCAAGGTCACCCCTAGAATGTAGAAGGGCCAGGATTTGACCCAGGCAATGTGTTTCCTAAGTTCATGCTATATTTCATCTCCTCTAGGGGGACAGTACAGCAAAAGCAATGAAGCCTTAGAGTCCAATTCTGAGAAACCCTAACATTTTGTGCTCAATAAATGTTAGTTTTCTTGTTTCTTCCTTCTCCAGGAAAAAGAAGGAAAAGAGGGTCATACTTAGAGATACAGGAACAAGAAGTAGAAAGAGCATATTAGGGGTGGCATAAGGCCAAGAAAAGCCAAGGAAGTATGAGGCCCAGGGACACAGGCCATCTTGGTGTGCTTGCTGTCAAACAGACACGTAGACCCAACTGAGCACCAACTGTGAGAGTGTGTTTATGTTAATTCACAGAGGTCATGCCAGTGGGAATTTGGGATTTTAAAGAATTTCTTTAATGTTTATAGCCATTTTTTTTCTTTCTAAAATAGACTTCTGGCTAACTCTAAAGAATGTTTATAATCACCTAAACATATTTTATTATTAAAAGATACAGTTAGAAGGTGTCTGAATACGTGATGCTCATTAGCATCCAAATAACAAATTTGGTGAGTTTAGTTTATATAAATATAAGCATATGTTATCTATTTGTGATTGATTTTTGGCCAATAATGGGGCATCAATACTGAGAGCACATACAATTTTATGTACATATGGATATTTGGATGTTGCTAATATTTGAACAGTGGCTGCTTTGCATTGTAAATACTTATCCTGTTAGGCTGTATTAATTTCTCTTAGTGAGTGTGTTAGGTATATTAATGTTTCTTAAAGTTCATGCTAATGAGGCACAGTTGTTCCTTTGTATCCCTGAGGGATTGGTTCAAGGACCTCCCTCTGATATCAAAATCTGCAGATGCTCAAGTCCCTAGTATAAAATGGCATAGTATTTGCCTATAATGTACACACATACTCCTGGATACTTTAAATCATCTCCACATTACTTAGAATACCTAATAGAATGTAAATGTTACGTATATATTTGTTATACTGTATTGTTTAGGGAATAATATCTGTGTGTGTTCAGTACAGATAGATGTTTGCCCCCTACTATTTTCAATCTGAGGTTGGTTGAATCCACAGATGGGGAACTGACAGATATAGAGGACTGACTAAATCTACATTGTCATAGAGACCATAAACCTGTGTACATACTTCGAAATGGGGTAGCTTTAGGCTTTATTATTCATATGTTTAATCCTAAATTCCTGTTTTGCTAGTTCTTTTGCATCAGCTTGCACTTTAGCCAAACCATTGGGACATTACTCTTCCAGGGGAAGAGGCTGCTAGTTTTATTTAGTTACTATTAGAACCATTTAGTTCTAATGGCTACTAGTCATCAATGCTAGTAAAAATTACATCTGTATCTAGGTCCAGATGTTGTTTAATCTCATAAAGGGCAGTCTTGTTTCACAGGGAATATCAGTTCTGCATGGAGGACCTTTCGTAGTTCAATCAAGAATCGTTGAATATAAATACATTTAAAAAGCGAATAATTTATTTTCAGAATACATAAATCTACAACTACTGTAGCATGTTTTTGTGCTTTAATACTGCTTTCTATTTTCTCAGCATTCTCACTATTATTTTTGTCCTGAGGGCTCTTAAATGAATAGCTGTTTCTGTTTTTCTGGCATGTTTGTCTGTATTTGTAGCTGATTGTCAGGTGTGTTTTTCAGCACGATCACTATCACCTAAAGAATGTTTGGATGGCATTTTGTAATTTTAACTTTATTATAGCAGCAAGTGTTAACATAATAGCATAGCTGTCACCAAGACCACTTACAGAAGTTCTAGCGTGGTTTATTTTACTGATCATGAACGCGTGTGATTTTATCTACTAGTTTACAGTAGCACTAATTGTAAACACAGTTTCTAAGTCACTTGACCAGTTACTTTTGAAAACTTGTTATCTAGACAAATTATTAGTTTAGGAAGATTGTTGTAATTGAGAAGAGTGAGACTTTATCCATAGTTTTAATACTAAAATTTGCCCAAAGTGCTACTACTATGCCCTTCGGGCAAATACGTTTCCTATTTCCTAACAGTAAGTACTACTTTTTATAATATAGCTTTTCAGTCCTGGAGTTGTCAACAGCAGAATCTTTTTCTGCGGGTTTTCATATTAATCATAAAGTTCTTATGTAATTGTTTTCCACTAAGTTTAAAAAGTTGTTGTTTTTTGAAAATGAGACCTTATTTCTCACTCTTTTCTCATCTTTCATATCCATGGGAATGTTATAAAAATGTAGAACTTAAAGGTTACCTCTTAGAACTTTCCTGGTGAGAAAACTAAAGTAGGGTCAGGTGAATGGCCCAGTTCATTACTGAGTTCAGCAGGTGAAGTTTGGGATTGAAGTTGAGGTCTCTTGGCTTTGTTAATTACATCTGTGTAAATTGTAGGTTTCAGATCTAAAGTCTAAGGCATCTGTCAAAGGCACATTAGTGGGAGGTTGACCTCATGTGTCCCAAGACGTTATAGCTCTTTTGGCAAGAGCACTGCTTTGGCTTCTGGTTATTTGGGGGAATCACTCTTTTATATCTTTATGGTCAGCCTGTCAGTCTCTGGGGTTTTTTTTACATGATTATTTTTGAAAACTATTTAATCTGAAAATTTTTATTGCATTTAGTTGGTTTGGCAATGACATAACAAACACAGTAAAATAGTAAAAACTGTCACAGTTTTCTTAGTCACTTAAATTAAAAGATAAACAAGATTTGTGGTACACAAGGGAAGCTTGCAATTTGAGGGGAATGCATGTCTTACCATTGGAATGGGTTATCAGTTAATGAACTTGTTAAATCTCTTGCTGAATATGATGGGCCTGGATGTGTGTTGTTCGTGTGTGTGGTTCTCTTTTTACTCTAGTGGAGAGATGCAGCTTCTACACTTTTTCCATTAGGTTTACTAAAGTTTTACAGCTTCTATATGCATGCTCAGAAGCAGATCATATTATGTTGGTTGTGTATCTTATTTAGCTATTTGTTCTTAAAACAATAAAATGCATTTTTTAAATAAGGATAAAGTTACTTTATGAAAATTACTTGTGTAGATTACTGTTTGATTTTGAAACGTTTGTGTCAGTGTCATTTGAATCAGAGCAACTCCATTTCGAATGGAGGATGGGTAAAATAAGGCTGAGACCCACCAGGCTGCATTACCAGAAGGTTAGGCATCCTAAGTCACAGGATAAGATGGGAGGTCAGCAAAAGGTACAGGTCACAAAGACCCTGCTGATAAAACAGTATGCGGTAAAGAAGCCAGCTGAAACCCACAGAAACCAAGATGGCGACAAAAGTGACCTCTTGTCCTCACTGCTCATTATATGCTAACTATACTACATGAGCATGCTAAAAGACACTCCCACCAGTCCCATGACAGTTTACAAATGCCATGGCAATGTCAGGAAGTTAGGCTATATGATCTAAAAAGGGGAGGAACCCTCAGTTCCAGGAATTGTCCACCCCTTTTCCAGAAAACTCATGAATAATTCACCCCTTGTTTAGCATAGAATCAAAAACTGTAAGTATAAGGATACTATAAGTATCCTTGGTTCAGTAGCCCAAACTGCTCTTCAGTCTAGGGAGTAGTCATTCTTTATTCCTTTACTGAATGAACTTGCTTTGAACTCGCCCAGAATTCTTTCTTGTGCAAGATCTAAGAACCCTGTCTTGGAGTCTGGATCAGGACCCTTTTCTGGTAACATCTGTTTTCATATTATGGGAGAATAAGACTTTTAAGGGAAATTAGAATTTATTGTCTTCAAAACACTTATGTTGAGCAGTTGTTGTATTAAGTATTGCCTACTTTAATATCTGTACATATACAAATATTTAAATATGTGAATGTTTACTTAGTGTATTTCTCTGTTTAGAAGCCTAATTATATTCTGCTTTGGGATGGTGATATATACTTTCCATGCTCTCCTGTTTTCATATACTGTATTCACTTTAAAATAAACGGTTTTGTCCTTGATGCTTTTGTGATTTCTAAGGCATTTCCTCCTGTGTGCCAGTGCACCCTCTTCGTTGAATGTGCTTAACGTTTTCAAGCCTGAGTTTGGAGTCAGAGAAACCCAGTTCTCCTCCAGGCCTTGCTGCATCCCAGTCATGTGCCCCTGAGCCTCATGGGAAAATGTGACCCGTATCTGCCTCAAAGGCACCCCTGGATCATTTTTGCTTAATATGTGAAAGGGCTCTCTCAACTGCAACTGACAAACAGATGTTAGACATTTTCATTGTAATTAAGTTTTCTAATTTTTTCTTAACTGTTGGAAAGCACAGTTTTGCTTAATGCAAAATACATGGAGGAGATTCTGATTAACTAAAGTTGTCCTTAAAATGATCATCATGTAGAGCACTGATTTCTAGATCTTACTAGGAGCAGTAGTTTTTTCAAATCATGATTGAATTGTATTTTTATTTATTTTTTGAGACGGAGTTTTGCTCTTGTTGCCCAGGCTGGAGTGCAATGGTGCGATTTTGGCTCACTGCAACCTCTGCCTCCCAAGTTCAAGCGATTCTCTTGCCTCAGCCTCCCAAGTGGCTGGGATTACAGACATGTGCCACCATGCCCGACTAATTTGTTTTTTTTGTTTTGTTTTTTTTGTTTTGTTTTGTTTTGTTTTTAGTAGAGACAGGGTTTCACCATGTTGGCCAGGATGGTTTCTAACCCCTGACATCAGGTGATCTACCCGCCTCGGCCTCCCAAAGTGCTGGGATTACAGGCGTGAGCCATGGAGCCCGGCCTTCATGACTGAATTTTAAAAGCAATCTTTCTTCTCACTTTGAAACTCAATATCTATATTAATAGAGTACATTCTTTCTTTTCCTATTCAAAATAGAAAACAAATTGAAACTGCCAAACCTACCAAGACTTTGTAGTTTGGGGAGCAGGAAAATAAAAAGAAAACAGAAAATTGTCAGAAAATAGCTATACAGTCCACCTGGGAGAGTACAGAGTCCAGTGTGTTAGTGATAATAGCTGTAGGTAGCTACTCAAGGTCGTTAAGTGCTAGGGATGGAGACAACCAAAGAGAAACCCCTCTTTTTTTTTTCCGAGACAGAGTTTTGCTCTTGTTGCCCAGGCTGGAGTGCAATGGCACAATCTCGGCTCACTGCAACCTCCGCCTCCTGAATTCAAGCTATTCTCCTGCCTCAGCTTCCTGAGTATTGAGTAGCTGGGATTACAGGTGCCTGCTACCACGCCCAGCTAATTTTTTTGTATTTTTAGTAGAGACGGGGTTTCATCTTGTTGGCCAGGCTGTCTTGAACTCCTGACCTCAGGTATCCACCTGCCTTGGCCTCCCAAAATGCTGGGATTACAGGCATGAGCCACCGTGCCCGACTAGCCCCTTACTTTTATACTTGGTGAAAATGAGACTCTGAGAAGCTGAATAACTTGAAAGTCATCTAAAACCTAAGGAATAGTTCTTCTTAAGGAGACTTTCTTACCAGGAAAGTAAAGGAATTTGAATTCTTTCCCTTTCTTAATCAGTATTTTCAGCTATCACGTTTTGCCAACTTCTCCCTCAGTGTATCTTTTGAATTTACTAATACATTTCCCTTTTCCTTATAAAGCCCATTTCATCACTAGTCTCCAGGTCATTTTACTCCTAGATTGTTACTATATTCTTCTCATTGGACCTTCTGACATAATGACACTGCTTCTCAAAATTTGGACTGTATAAAGTCACCCAAGAATTTGTTTAAAATGTAGATGTCCAAGCCCCAAGTGAGATCTATTGAATCAGGATCTCTGAGAGTGGGGGCCCAGAAATGCAGGCTTAACACACTACTCCTAGGTCGGTGTTCTCTGCCTTGGCTGCACAATCACCACCCCGCCATGCCAGACATAGTAATGTGGAAAGCTCCCGGGTGATTCCAGTGTGTTGTCAGGGGTGATTCCAGTGTGTTTTCAGTGTTGACACTGCTCTTTAAAGTGTCTGTGAATCACCTCAGGCATCTTGTTAAAATGTGGATTGGGAGCCTTGTTAAAATGTGGATTGGGAGTCAGGAGGTCTGGAATGGGACCTGAGACTCTGCATTTCCAGCTACTCCCAGGTGATACCATTACTACTGGTTTCCAGGACACTGAGAGTAGCAAGAAGCTGATTTTCACATTACATTTTGTGAGGAACTACCTAGATTTTGCCCCAGTCATTCTCTGTACCAATGATAATCAACCTTGACTGTATGTCAGAATCACTTGTGACTATAAAAACAAAAAAACCCTGGAGTGCAGATTTAGGGGCCCTGGATTTATACTCAAACACCTCTTATCTTTAGTGCCACTGATGATTCTAATGCAATACCAGGGTTTGGACCACTGTGGCTCTCTATTGCTGCATTATGATGTTGTCTCTGAAACTTGCTTGGTTTCTCTGTTGACCAATGTCACTGCTTCTCAACCTTCCACATAATAGCATGCAAAGAAAATGGTAATATTTGTGTGGCACAGTGGGGTAAATAGATGGTATCTTCGAAGCCAGGCAGGAGGTTACTGGCCCCAGGGACTCTGGCTTTCTTATTCTTGGCACTTCCAGGCCTACTAGTTGGGAAAGTCTGGCTCCTGCTGTTCGTGGAGTGCTGAAAGCCTGACAGACTGTGTATATAATGAGTGGACCCTTAGTAAATATTAGCACATTATTGTCGTCGTCATTCATATTCTATATCATCATTATTAGTGGCGGGAATTCTTTTATCCAAGTCCAATATCTGACTGTATTGTATTTGTCTTTTCTGGCTGTTTGCCATAAATCCACACCTAAGTTATATCCATGTCTTGAGGCTGCCACCCCCACCCTGACCCCATCTTTTTAACCATCTTAATAAACCATGCCCTAAGGTCATTACTGATCTGCCTTCTCAGGTTTCTTATAGTTCTTAGACTTTGTGCCATCTGCTTGAGTGCTTAATGTGTTCTCTCATTATTTTATGTACCTAAATCTTATCTCTTGAAGATTTTATATTTAAGGGCAAAGATATGGGCTAATGTTTCTTTAATGTTCTGGGTTCTTAGGAAAATGTGTTGTGCATCTAATAGGTATTTAGATAGTTGTTGACTTTGAAGCTATGCAAAGTAATCCACACAAAAATCTAGGCACTAGAAAGAAGAAGAAACTGAGCTTGTGGGATCTGTGACTGCTTTCTCTTTCTCAAGCTGGATCCTAAAGAATATCTTTTCATTTGTTCACTATACAGAAACTGGGCTTTGATTCCAGGTACTATAACTGTATTGTATATATAAAAATAGATATTTACCTTCATGTAATGGGAATGCTTCAAATAATTTGGATTGTTGAGAAAGTATCTTTATGTGTTAAGGTTTTTGTTTAATTGAGTGCATTCTATAATTTATATGGTTGTAGGTAATAGTAATTTAACCGTTTAACTCAGCGAGGTGCCAGGCGTGATACTAAGTAGTGTAAAGATGAATTACACACACACACTCAGCCTTGAGGCCGTTGCATTCTAGCAGAGGAAACTGACGTGTGTGTAACTAGCTATTGAGGTGCCGTAATAGTGGTATTATAGCTAGGATAGCTAGACAAGCAGTACAAAATGCTACATTTGAATTCTTTTGATTCTGAAGGACAAATTACAGATTTTTAAGGCAGGAACAACAGCACAGAATCATTAAAGCACTTGGGGTTTTAGGGGATTGTTGTCCAGTGCATCTAGAATGAAGGGTGTGTGGTGGGATTGACTGGAAATAGGCCAGTGTAGGCTACATATGTGTAATGGGAAGTCATGGGGCTTTTCAAGCAAGGGGATGTGATGCTTAGAGCTGTATGTTTCGAAATTGACTTCAACCCCTAGGATGGATTGTATTTGTGGGGTAGGGAAACCAACACTGATGACTTCAACTTCTGGAAAAAAACTTTGAAACTCAAAACGAACCCTTATAACAGTGAGAAGTGGCTAGTAATGTAGGAAGGGATTGGAAATAGAACTTGTCAAGCTTGATTTGAAAACTTTATCCAGATAGATTTAAGGAGTGTCCTTAACTTCTTTTTATGCCATTTTTCACTTGAGGGTTAGTAATGCCAAAAGTCTTTAGCATGCTTTAGGTACAGATGAACCTCAATTTAGGAATAGGTTGAATTTTTAAGTTTTCACTTATTCGACAGGATAATGCATATCATTTTGGACTTAGAATACATTTCTTCGGCCTGGCGCAGTGGCTCACACCTGTAATTCCAGCATCTTGGGAGGCCGAGGCGGGTGGATCACAAGGTCAGGAGATCGAGACCGTCCTGGCTAACACGGTGAAACCCCGTCTCTACTAAAAAAAATTAGCCAGGCATGGTGGCAAGCGCCTGTAGTCCCAGCTACTCAGGAGGCTGAAGCAGGAGAATGGTGTGAACCTGGGAGGTGGAGCTTGCAGTGAGCCGAGATTGCGCCACTGCGCTCCAGCCTGGGAGACAGAGCGAGACTCCAACCAAAAAAAAAAAAAAAAAAAAAGAGAATACATTTATTCATATAAATATTGTTACAAGACAAGGTCATTAAATGCCCAGCATAGGGAAGGAGGCAGCTCTGTCATGGTGGAAGGAGCTCAGGCTGAGGATTAGGACACCTGGGTTCAGTGATCTCTAGCCACTTACCAGCTATGTGCCTTGCGGGGAATAGCCTCTTAGAAGCCCACTCTTTCATTTGTAAAATGCTAATAAATACTCACAAGGTTATTGTGAAAATCAAGTTTTTTGTGAAGGTGCTTTGTGAATTTTAAGACAAATAGTATTTATGAAGTACACGTGTAAGAGGATAAAAAGTATTTTTTTTAACTTCTGGATGGGAACGTTGATTTGTGGTCAGGAACATACCTTGGTTGCTGCGGTTGTGGGAGAGCAGACTGCAAGTTACAGAGCAGCACGAGGAGAAGCCCACCCTGGCCTCATGGTGCCCTCAAACCTTGGGGAGGAGAGAGAGAAAGGACAGTGAGTCTCAAACTTTAGCTTGCCTTAGACTCAACTGGGGAATCTTAAAATTACAGATCACAGCATTGCTACTTCCTGGTGACCCTCACGACAGTGTCTAGGAAGGGCCCCGGCTTGGGGTAATTGGAAGAGGGAGGAGGTAAGAGCAGGCGGGGGCCCGGGTGCTGGTGGGAGATGGAATGAGGTTTGGGGACTTGGAGGATTGTCTGTTCAATGTCTTCATCCTTTCCTCCCACTGCAAGAGGGGAGGGAGCTGGCTGCCTATAGACCGGGTATCTAATCTGCACAAAATAAATGGTTGCTCCATTGGTGAAAAAGGATGACACATGTGTGTGTGTATCTATCAAAATATATTCAATTGAGGTTATTAGGACATGATTTTGGATTATTTCATTCCTCCCCTTAATTATATCAAGCTTTATGTATTAATTCAGCAAACACTTGAGCATGCTCAGCTTTGTGCTAATAAGTACTGTAGTAAAGTTTGGTAAACATTGTTTCTGCCCTCAGGGAGTTACAATCTGTTTTGTTTAAACAAGAGTGTAATTTTTTGTTTTTATTTTTTTATTTTTTTATTATTATTATACTTTAAGTTCTAGGGTACATGTGCATAACGTGCAGGTTTGTTACATATGTATACTTGTGCCATGTTGCTGGGCTGCACCCATCAACTCGACAGCACCCATCAACTCGTCATTTACATCAGGTATAACTCCCAATGCAATCCCTCCCCCCTCCCCCCTCCCCATGATAGGCCCCGGTGTGTGATGTTCCCCTTCCCGAGTCCAAGTGATCTCATTGTTCAGTTCCCACCTATGAGTGAGAACATGCGGTGTTTGGTTTTCTGTTCTTGTGATAGTTTGCTAAGAATGATGGTTTCCAGCTGCATCCATGTCCCTACCAAGGACACAAACTCATCCTTTTTTATGGCTGCATAGTATTCCATGGTGTATATGTGCCACATTTTCTTAATCCAGTCTGTCACTGATGGACGTTTGGGTTGATTCCAAGTCTTTGCTATTGTGAATAGTGCTGCAATAAACATACGTGTGCGTGTGTCTTTACACTGTTGGTGGGATTGTAAACTAGTTCAACCATTATGGAAAACAGTATGGCGATTCCTCAAGGATCTAGAACTAGATGTACCATATGACCCAGCCATCCCATTACTGGGTAAATACCCAAAGGATTATAAACAAGAGTGTAATTAACATGAGACGAATAATCTTCAGTAGAGTCCTCTCAAATCCCATAAGACTGAAAATTGATACAATGTGTCATATAGTCTGGTGGAAATTTTCTTTAATCAGAAAGAGTTAATGTAGCATCCTGGAGAGTCTAATTTAACTTTAGATTGTAGGTAATTTCTGTGCTTCCAGCAAAATCATGAACCTTACAAAATTCTCAGCCATAAGGATTGCGATTTTTTGAATTAGATTACATAGCAAACCTTCTTTCCTTGAGCACCTTTTTCTTAACAGAATAGGTTTGGATTTTTAAAAAATATATTTTATGTTCTGATTTTTTAAAATGCCGTATTTGTCTTGGTTCCTTAGAATGCCAAAAAATGGAGTATGTGTTTAAGTGGAAAAAAAGTGGGTTCCCAATTTTTGTTAGACTCTCAAAAATGTCGATAATCACTGGAATAAACTTAGAGAAAATAATTTAAAATATTATTTTCTGTAGGCAAGAAGGCAAGAAAAGCTCTTAAGGGGTGCCTTCAGAAGTTTTTGTCATTTTCCATTTTTATTCTTCAATTACATGCTCACAACTCAGTATTAGCTTTACTGGGACTTTCATGTTCAAATGACATACATATGTATAATGTATTTCAATTTTTAAGTAAAATATATCTCCAAATTTTATACAAAATTAATAGCCTCTATAAAATATACTTCCTATGTCAACAGATGAATTGCAGCATTTTTTTCTTTTATATTTAAGATTAAAAAAAAAAAAAGGAGGGGAGAGTAGGAATACTTTAGGGTAAGTAGACCTAGGCTTTTGTTTCATCTGTTCCATCCTCTTTCTACAACAGCCATGCAGTGCAGGTCAGAGTTCCCGAGTCCAGCCTCCTTTTCTGGGTTTACTTGGTGTGCATTCTTATGCAAGTTACTCAGCTACTCTGTGTCTCAACTAGTCTGCATACTGTGGAAATATTTGTACATATGACATAAGGTAGTTGTGAGGATTTATTTGGCTAGTACAAGTAAAGTACTTATAAAGTGTTGGGTGTGTAATAAGCATTCAAGTGTTAGCTCCGTTGTTTTCATCGTTATTATTACTAAGTTGAAATGCAAAAAGGAATTCAAAACATTGGGCAGATGATGAATGGACCCTGGAGACTGTGAAAGAATGTCAGGAACTCCAAGTGTTGTCCTTGTGTATTGTCTAAAAGGCACCAGAGACCTCTCTCACCTCCCATCCTTATTCTGAGAAAGCGAGGTATTTTAAGGACATAGAGGGATGATGACCTTGACAGATCCTAGTTAGCACTCCAGAATTGTGAAGGTCAAAGGCCAACTTAATGGCATAATAGGAAATGCATTACTGTTAATGTCAGCAGAAGTCAAGAATGCCCCCTTTGGAAGGCAGCTATGCTCACCACTCTACCACCAACACCAAGAGTGCCCCCATTTACCAGAATTGTTCAGTAATATTCTAAAAGTTTATTTTTGTCAAATAGGAAGAAGAAACTAATAGTGAAATTATAAAACAGGAACAAAATTATTATATTTAAATAGTATTGTTTAAAATGAAGAATTAGGGCCGGGTGTGGTGGCTAACACCTATAATCCCAGCACTTTGGGAGGCCGAGGCAGGCGGATCACCTGTGAGACAAGCCTGGCCAACATGACGAAACCCTGTCTCTACCGAAAATACAAAAATTAGCCAGGCGTGGTGGCATGTACCTGTAATCCCAGCTACTCAGGAGGCTAAGACAGGAGAATTGCTTGAAACCAGGAGGAGGAGGTTGCAGTGAGCCAAGATCACACCGCTGCACTCCAGCCTGGGTGACAGAGCAAGACTCCTCAGAAACAAAATAAAATGGAGAATTGAAGATAAGTTTTAAAAACTATATGAATTAACAGTTTAGTAAATGAACTAAAAATAAATACATTGCAAAATAAATACTCTTCAAAAATAAATACCTTAACAATATCCAGTAATGTATAATAAAAAACATTTTATGAATATTAGCAGAAAAAAATGTTAAACTCACAGGAGAAATTTCATAAGAAATGAATATGTTAACAATATCTGTAGAATTTTTCTCAAGTACTATCGAAAAACAATTTGAACAATTGAAGGTATATGTTGTATATATACACATACCTATATATCCAACATATATATACGCACACCACATTTATGGATCTGAAGGCTCTATATTGTAAACATGTAAAATTAATTATTAATTAATTTTGTAAGTGAAAATCCAATTATAACCTCAGAGGGTTTACCAAAGTATAAGCATGGCAAGTCTTCAGTATGATAAAGGTTGCATTTACGTTCAATAGGAGAAAAATAATTTATTCAGAAAAGGATAGTTGAATCATTGTGAAAATAAAGACCAAATTTTATTATGTTAGGATGATTTTTTTTTCCTTAGAGACAGTGTCTTGTTGTGTCATCCAGGCTAGCGTGCAACCTCAACCTCTTGGGCTCAAGTGATCCTCCCGGCTCAGCCTTCCTGAGTAGCTGGGACGATAGTTGCGTGCTTTGTAAAGACCGGCTCTTGCTGTGTTACCCAGCCTTGATTTAAACTCCTGTCCTCAGCTGTTCCCCCTACTTCCTCCAGCTGAGTAGCTGGGATTATAGTCATGAGCCTGGCAGATGAAATTTTTAAAGACAGAAACTATAAGGAACAAATGGTAGATTCGTTAATAAGAAAAAAAATTTAAAATTTCAAAAGATGAATATATCTTATTTAAAAAAGTCAAATGGCAAACTAAGTTAGATATTTGTAACTTCAATTATCTAGAAGTAACTATTTGTGTTTCCAAGGCAAAATGGATTTTTAAATGAAAAAATATAACTAACTTTAAGAATAAAACAATAAGATCTGATCTATTTGGTTTTCATTTTTCTTTCTTTCTCTTCCTCCTTATTCTTCCTTCCACCTCTCTTCTTCCTTCTTTCCTCTTCCTCCTTCTCTTCCTCCTCCTTCTTTCTCCTACTTCTTCTTTTTCTCTTTCTTTTTTTTTTGAGAAACAGAGTCTCACTATGTTGCCCAGGCTAGAGCGCAGTGGCTGTTAACAGTCACAGTCATAGCACACTGCTGCAGCCTTGAAATCCGGGGCTCAAGAGATGATGCTGCCTCTGCTTCCCCAGTAATGGATACGACAGGCATGTGCCACTGTACCTGGCTTGGGTTTCATTTCTAAGAGTATTTTCATAGTTTGATTCCTTAGTTAAGACTTATTTAATCAGAAGCCTGCCATCAGCTGTATCTTGTGATGTAAGAAAATTTAATTGTGTCTTCCAGGTTCATCTTAGTATGTTCTTTCTACTTGGACAGATAGCAAGGTATTGATTCTCATATGAGACTGATTTTTATTACTAGCTTGTTATCTCTCTCTTACCTTTTCTTCTTTTTTTCTCCTTTACTCAATTCATTTTAAATTGGTTTAAAAACACAGGTAAGATTTGTCATAAAATTTCAGGCATTGCAGCAGTATATCAGAAGTGGTAGTTCCCTTTTTTCTCCCACCCCCAATCCTGTATCCCTAAGCCACCATATTTCTTTATTCTGAGTTATCTTTACCTGTTGATTCCATTCCTCTCTCAGTTCTGTTAGCGATAGTTTCCATCTAATGGTTTCTGTCTATTAGCTGATATTAGGCCCTCATATATTTTGTTGAATGAGTGAGTGAATGAAAATGGTGACTGTATGCTTAATTCCCTTATGAGCCAGTCAATCACAATTTTAAACGTAGCCCTGGGGCTTTTCTTGAAGAGCCAGTATTCTTTTTTACACATTTCAGTATTTGAAATGCTTATCTTTGAAATGGCTTTTCTGTAAGATGAACATGTTTATGCTAAAATTCTAATTTAAATTTCTTTTTTCTTGCAGCTGCTTTTGCAGCAGTGTTGCACTGGTAAGATTTTTTTCTCCTATGGTATTTTATGCAGATGTTTATAACTTACTAAAGCTATTTCCCATACATTTAAAGGAATAATTTCAGCATGATCAGTATGAATATATATTACATGTAACACAATAGTCTGAAAAACTAGTTTAATTGATAAATCAGGGTCAGAATAATATAATTGTTTAATAAAAAAGAGATTCATTATTAAAGAGGCTGTATTTGAGACTCCACTCAATATTAATATGTTCATGGTGAGAGAAAGATTAATTTTTTAATCTTCTAGATAGAAATATAAATTTCATTAGATGTTTCTAAAATGGTAACCCAATGACATTTACAGTTTAATCTATACTTTTATTGTACTTGACTGAAAATATTCCAGTTCATTTTAATTTTAAAATCTAATTTGATTTTTTTATAGAGGGAAATTTTAGTATAAATGCAATACATACTGAGTGGAAAACAAATATAGATACTATTGTATTTGAGTTTTATTACAAAATAATCTGCAAGTTAGTTGATGCTTTTATTTTTGCTTTTAGCTTAGTTTAAAAAATAATACTTACAGTGTAAGTTTTAACACTGTTGCTTTGTTTTGTTTTTCCAGGAGCCATATAACACACCTCTTTGAAAATGACCGTCATTTTTCTCACCTCTCAACATTGGAAAGGGAGATGGCTTTTCGCACTGAAATGGTTAGTTTTTATTTGGCATTTCATCATAGTACTTTAGGAATTTAAAAACATTTCAGATTTTTTATTATGGAAAATTTCAAGATGTTCCAAAGTAGAAAGAGTGGATGCTCCAGCTTCTACAGCTGACAGCCACAGCCGGTTTTCCTTCATCTACACCCCCACTCACTACGTCTTTTTTTACTTTTAATTTTTATTTATTAATTTTTTTTTTAGACAGAGTCTCACTCTGTCGCCTAGGCTGGAGTACAGTGGCGCCATCTCGGCTCACTGCAAGCTGCACCTCCCAGGTTCACGCCATTCTCTCGCCTTAGCCTCCCTAGTAGCTGGGACTACAGGCACCTGCCACCATTTTAGTAGAGATGGGGTTTCATCATGTTAGCCCGGATGGTCTCGATCTCCTGACCTTGTGATCTGCCTGCCTCGGCCTCCCAAGGTGCTGGAATTACAGGTGTGAGCCAACTATCTCTTTTTAAAGGAAATCCCAGACATTATATCATTTCATGCTTTCATACTTTCTTAAGTGCATAAGTGTCTCTAAAGATAAGACTTTGTTTTAACTATGGCACAAAACCATGGCACAAGACATAACTGGAAAACATTTAACAACATCCTTAATATCATCAAATAGAAATCAGTATTTAAATGCCCTGTTTGGCACTTAAAAAAAAAAAAGAAAGAAAGAAAAACAGTTGATGTGTTTGAATAGGATCCAAACAGTGCCTACAGATTGCATTTAGTTGATGTGTATCTTAAGTCTTTTAGTATGTGAATTCCTTTACCTGTTTTTGTTTTGTTTTCCTGCCATTTGTTTGTTGAGAAATCCAGGTGATTTGTCCTATACCCACAATAATCCACATTCTTCAATTATGTTCCTGTATCCCAAGTTTCCTGAACATTTATGGATCAGAAGATTTGACTTATTTTCTGGCAGGAATACTTCCTAGATGATGCTGTATACTTCTATTGTGTCAGGCCAAGAGGCACATCGTATCTGGTTGTCTCGCTTTCTGTGATGTTGAGATTGATCACTGGCTTTAGGTATTGTGATGCTGATTCCTCCTATAGCCTAGCCATCAGCCTAGGTTAGTTATTTCATTATCCTTTTCAACTGTGATACCTAGCCTATCATTTTTTTTCCTGCACTTATTAGCTATAATTCTTCTATTAAGAACTTTCGCACAATACCTTTTGATTTCTCTCTGAGGTATATTTCATAGAGGAAAGACAAGAAAATGCTTTATTCTTTCTTTTCATTTACCAGTTTTCAGAAAAATAAGTAGCTTCCCTACCATCTTCTAGTAGTGATCAATGGAGTACCTTCTTTTGGAGTATCATTATGACATGATGGATTTTAACATATTTTGTAAACCTTCTTGTCCTTAGCTAGTAAAGCCCTTGCAGCTCTCCCTGTTTGCCCTTGATGTGACCTCACTAGTATCCATAGGTTCCTTACTTTCAGGTACTACAAGACATTTTCTTCTCAGACCTAGCATTAGCCAGTTTTCCAATGAGCCACCATTCCTGTCAGTGGCAGATGCTCATTGCTACTAGATTGGCCATTGTATTTTGGCCTTTTTACTGAACAGAATTAGGCTACAAAAATTTTTTTAAAGAGAAAATAAATCAAGAATTTGTATTAATTTTTTAAATGGAAAGAAGATTAGTTTTTTTACTTATTTGATATTAATCTTTTTAGTTTGAGAATCTTGGTTTCAAATTATTGATTTGTTAGGAATAAAAGTACCAAAGGTATCATTAAAAATATGATTACTGAAAAGAGTTTAAGATTTTCTTGCAGTTCGGTTCTGCACAGAGCAACCCCCAGAACTGGGTCTCAGCCCAGGAGGCCATGTGGGTTCTTGGCTTTGGGCAGGAAGGAATTCAAGAATGCGCCAACAGAGTAAAGTGAAAATGAGTTTATCTTAAGAAAGTAAAGGGATGAAAGGGTGGCTACTCCACAGGCAGAGCAGCTGTGAGGGCTGCTGGTTGATTGTTTTTAAGGTTGTTTCTTCATCATATGCTAAACAAGAGGTGGATTATTCATGAGTTTTCTGAGAACAAGGAGGGGAATTCCTGGAACTGAGGGTTCCTCCCTCTTTCAGACCACAGAGGGTAACTTCCAGAGGTTGCTATGGCATATGTAAACTGTCATGCTGCTGGTGGGAGTTTCCTTTAGTATGCTAATGTATTATAATGAGCAATAAGGATGACTAGCAGTCACTTTAGTTGCCATCTTGGTTTTGGCAGGTTTTGGCCGGCTTCTTTACCGCATCCTGTATTATCAGTAGGGTCTTTGTGACCTGTAACTTGTGAAACCAGTCCTGCCGAAATCCTGGGCTCCATTTTAACCTTAGGATATAGTCCACTAGGGATATACAGTAAAATTACAATATCTTACTGTTAATTGAAATCTTCTCCCAAGTTGATAAATAGTTCATTCCTTTCTTTCATTTTTATTTTGATATTCAGGTAGTTTTACATTTTTGTTTTATAATTAAGCATATGTTTCCAAAATCAAACCTACAAAAGAAGGAAGATATAGTTTCCTAGGGCTGTCATAAAGAAGTACAACAAGCTAGGTGGCTTAAAACAGCAGAAATGTATTTTCTCACAGTTCCAAAGACTAGCAGTGGGACGTTAAGGTGTTGACGAGCCTCTTGTCTCCGAAGGCTGGAGGGGAGAGTCCTTCCTTGCCTCTTGTCAGCCTCTGGTGGTTGCTGGCCATCCTTGGAATTCCTTGGCATGCTGATGCCTCACCCCAATCTCTGATCCATCTTTACACGGCCTTTTCCCCTGTGTGCCTGTAGCTTTGAGGCCAAATATTCCTCTTTATTTAGATTTACCAGTTGTGTTGGGTTTAGAGTCCACCTTAATCCAGTATGACCGCATCTTAACTTGATCACGTCTGCAAGAATCCTATTTCCAAATAAGATCACCTCCACAGGGTCTGGTGGACATGAAATTTTAGGGGACACTATCCAAATCAGTACACAAGGAAACATAATTTTTAAAATAGTGATATTAGAGCTAATACATCGGAGTATCAACACCATTTTTTTCTTTTTCAATAAATTTCTGGGTACGCATATCACTTTTGTATTTATGAGTCTTAAACCCAGTTTAAACTTTGGCAGCTACCAGAGCAGCTCCAGGCAAAACTGAAGATGCAAATACAAGATGTAGATTTATCTTGTGTTTCTCTGTCTTCCCTCATACTGCCACGTACACTCCCCGTTAGGCTTCTAGTATTTTCTTGTTTTTTTGTCTCACGTATTATTCCACTCTTGCTATCTTTCCAAAGTAGTGTGCCAAGCTAAAAAACTATCTCTTTTCTTCAAAATAGGACCACTCCCCACCCTCATCCCCAGTCCCACAGGGTTCTTACCTTATGCTGACTTGATAGGAGGGAAAATAATCTGTAAAATTAGGTGGCACCTGAGTGAAATTCATATGTAATAATACATCAGTGTATAACCTTCTCAACATATTTGCATTTTTGCATGTAAATCCAGAGGAAAAATGACTGATAGTGTCATTTGGGGATTAAAATAAGCAGTTAGAGGAACATTTTTGGCTTGAGATTTCTTGGTTCGTGATAAATTTTAATTCCATAATAAACCACTCACTCTATTCGTAAGATAGCATTTTCTAACAGTTATATTGGTATGGGTAATAGGATTTTCTAAGTTGAAGTATGCTGAGTTGTATTATTTTGTAAATGCTGAAACTTTTTGAAGCTATTTTGCATTCAGTTATTTCAACTAAGAAATGTTTATGTGAAAATACATAGTTTTTTCACAACTTTAGGATTTATCAGTGATCAGAAACCTGTGAAATTCATTGTATTAATAGCTGTTAATTGCTTAATTGCTTTGTTTTTCGAAAACAGTGTATTTACTTAGAAGAGGCATCATAATTGTTATTTTAACTGAGCTTATCCTTATTTCAGGGACTGTATTATTCCTATTTCAAGACTATTGTGGAAGCACCCTCATTTTTGAATGGAGTATGGATGATTATGAATGATAAACTGACTGAATACCCTCTTGTTATTAATACGTTAAAAAGATTCAATCTTTACCCTGAGGTAAGGCACTTTTTCCAATTGTGACTTTTCACTTTTGTAAAACTTTTTTGTATTAAATGCTGATTTTAAATCTAAGATATTAGTCAATATATTAAATTGTATTTAATTTTTTAAAAGAAAATATGGGCCAGGCACGGTGGCTCAAGCCTGTAATCCCAGCACTTTGGGAGGCTGAGACGGGCGGATCACGAGGTCAGGAGATCGAGACCATCCTGGCTAACACGGTGAAACCCCGTCTCTACTAAAAATACAAAAAAACTAGTCAGGCGAGGTGGTAGGTGCCTGTAGTCCCAGCTACGTGGGAGACTGAGGCAGGAGAATGGCATAAACCCGGGAGGCGGAGCTTGCAGTGAGCCAAGATTCGGCCACTGCACTCCAGCCTGGGCGACAGAGCGAGACTGTCTCAAAAAACAAACAAACAAACAAAGAAAAACGTGAAGAAAATATGTATCTTGTGGAGAAATATGTAAAAAAGATCATTACTGATTTTGAGGAGAAGGCTTTAATTCTGTGGGGAACTGTTGTTGTGATTGCATTGTTTAAAAAATACAAAAACTAGATTTGGTGTGCTTGTAGGGTTTATGCTAAGGGAGCTCTGTTACTTTTACATGTCATTTGTTAAATGTTTTCTTCCTTATCCTCATTTAATTGAGTGCACTTTCTTGAGTGGGGGTGGAGGGAAGGTGAGCCCAGTTCAGCAAGTGGAGATGACATTTGGCCTCTCCTTTATCCTCCTTGCAAAACTATAAATTTGTTGATGTGGAACTCTAGTTCAATAGAATATATACTTTAATGATTTTGTCCAAAGTCCTTCAAGATAGATATTGAACTATCCACCAGCAGTGTTTTCGAAACTATTTATTTACCTGCATCTTTGTTAATTGGATAGACAAAGAAATTGAAGTCATATGATGTATTTCATTCATTGATTATATATATATTTTAGTGTTCTCTATATATGTGTATATAACACACATACATATACATATAATACATTTTTGCTTTTAAAAATAATTGCCAATTCATGCCTTTTATCTATATTTCTATTAAAATTTTATAAGAGCTCATTTATTATATACTGGATATTAATATAATGCTATATAATGAAACATTTTCCCCAGTTGTTTGCTCTTTAACTTTGTGTATGATGTCTGTGTATTTTTTAATACAGAAATATATCTATGAATCTTTTTTGTCTTTTATACATACATGTAAAAAACTTCATTTTTATAATCATAATTTTTTTATATTTACATTTTTAATTTATCTGGAATTCATTTTGATGCGTAGTGTGGGGTAGGAATCTAACCTTGAATTTTTTTTTTGAAAATGGTGTTGTGTGTAATCTAACACTGATGAGGTGTCCATCCTCTCTCCACTGCTTTGAAGTAAACTTTCTTCTTTATATGCAAAATTATTATACATACATGCTTGCGTGTGTTTCTGGATTTTGTGCTCAGTATTGCCTTAGGTTGAGGTTGTGGGAAGTGGACTTTGAGATGGAGATTTACATGCAGGAAGTAGTTGAGGGAGTGTCCTTAGGGTCAACACCTGAAGGGGGATGAATGAGGCAGGAGGAAGAGGAGAGCTTTGATGCAGTCACTGTGAAAGCCTCATCCAGTCCCTGGGCAGCTCTGGATCTGGGATGGCCTTGCAGAGTTGTCCTACCTTGAGAGAAGGGCCCCTGACCTTGATATCTTTCCCTATTGACTAGTCAGTCATTGGATGCAGATTGCCCTTGGGTAGGGGTTGTCACCTTGAGTGAATTTACTTTCTTCAGCCACAGGCAGTTCCCTGGAAGGGATGCAGCTTTCAGCTCTCACTTACCAGTCTTCCAACCAGCTGGAGGAATGAGTGCCTCACCCCAGAAGAGGGAATCTGGGGTGGCTTATCACCACCTGTACCATGGTTACATTGATCTGTCTAGCCATTCTTGTGCCAGTGTCACACTATTTTAATTATTGAAAGTGGTAAGACTTAATATCTGTTAAAACATTCCCTTTAGTTTTCTCGATACATTTTAGACACTAGGAATTTTGAATAGAATTATTTTATGTTTATGAATTAATTTGAGGGAGAATTCATATTATTCAATTCAGTCTATTCCAGTAGACCCAGTATCTTTTACTTGTGCAAATCCTCTTTTGTGTCTCTTAGTAGAGTTGTATAGTTTTTGAAAATCATAAATTTGGCGCTTTTTTTGGCCCATATTTTGTCCTTAACCATGGATGAACAATTGAAAACTGACCAGTGAAGAATCTGCCTAGGAGATTCTGAGCCTCATTTTACTACATTTAAAGGGAGCCAAGTGGATGGTATAGAAAGGGAAAATATGATAATTGTCAGAATATCTCAAAAGTATTCTAGTAATGAAAATTGTTTAGTATATTTTCTTAAGATGCCTCCATTTTTTTTTTTTTTTTTTAAAAAAGGTAATTTTGGCCAGCTGGTACCGGATTTATACCAAAATAATGGACTTGATTGGTATTCAGACCAAGATATGTTGGACGGTTACCAGAGGAGAAGGACTCAGTCCTATTGAAAGCTGTGAAGGTAAGTTTCTTTCTGTGATATTGTCCAGTTATCTGTTGTAACATAATAAACTTATCCAGCATAATAAGCTTACACTGTAAACTTAGTGGTGTAAACAACACCCATTTTATTATGCATATGGATTCCGCAGGTCCAGAATTTGGGCAGGGCTGGTTTATCTCCATGATTTCAGGGACCTCTGCTAGTAAGACGCAAATGTCTGGGAAGACTGGAATTAACTGAGAGGCTGCATTGCTCACATTTTGACTCCTGGGCATGGAGGACTGTGAGGCTGAGCTCAGCTGGAACTGTCAGCTGGGACACCTACCTGTGGCCTTTCTGGGTGACTTGGGCTTTTTGATAGCAAAGTACCTCAGAGTTGTAGTAAGGCTTTTCCTATGGCAGCTGAAGGCTCCAAGCTGGACACTGCATGGCCTCTTATGACCTAGCCTCAGAAGTCACATAGTGTTGTTCTGCCGTACTCCATTGAAAGAGTCACAAGACCAATGAAACTCAAAAATGGGGGCTATAGACCCCATACCTCCTGAGGAGGCATATCTGTGAATTTGCAGCCCTGTTTTAAAATCACTATTGCTCATTACCTTGATCGCATTTATGTTTTGCAGTAGTGTTATGTTTTCATGTGGGAACCAGAGCAACTATTGAATATATCTGGCCACCATTTTCAAAATGAACACAATTTAATATAAATTGCTAGACACATAAGGTAATTTGGGTTAATGTGGTTAGAACATATGTTTTGTTTATTTTTAAAGGATTGGGAGATCCTGCTTGCTTTTATGTTGCTGTAATTTTTATTTTAAATGGACTAATGATGGCATTATTCTTCATATATGGCACATATTTAAGGTAAGATAATATTTTACTATGTGTTTATAAGATATACTAAAATAAAATAGTTGATTACTTAATAGTTAATCATTGATTAATTTATAGTTCAGTTTTATGAAAATATCCTAAAATATCTTATTATCATAAAATCATTCATTATTTGCATGATTTCACCACTGCCATGGCCCATCACACTTAAGATAGTTTTAGAGGTGTAAATAGAGTTGGGAATACTTGATAAATTTAATTTTTTTTTTTTTTTGAGACAGGGTCTCACTCTGTCACCCAGGCTGGAGTGCAGTAGTGTGATCTGTGCTCACTACAACCTCTGCCTTCTGGGTTCAAGCGATCCTCCCACTTCAGCCTCCTGAGTAGCTGAGACTGTAGGTGCACACCACCAAACTCCGCTAATTTTTTGTATTTTTTGTAGAGACAGGGTTTCACTATGTTGCCCAGACTAGTCTCAACTTCCTGAGTTTGAGTGATCTGCACATCTCAGCCTCCCAAAGTACTGAGATTATAGGCATGAGCCACAGTGCCTAAATTTTAAATATTCTTAGGCATTTGGGTATAAACAATATATATTCCATATATGGTTATAGAATATCTAATATATTGTTATGGAACAATATATTCCATTTGCTGTATGTATGTGTATATATGTGTGTGCTGAGATACGTGAAGTCTGACTTCTTACTATAGTTTTGGTGTAAAAAAAAGTCTGTAGACTACTGCTTAAGGTAGCATGAGGGAGCAGCGTTTACCTTAGAGCATTTGGGTCTTTCCAGATGGCTGACTCCGTTCTTCTTCCAATGTCAATGGCTGTAGATTGTTTCAGCTCCTTCCAGTATACATTATTTGCATAATATATAAGGGAAAAGACCACTCATTATCAAATAATATTAATAGCTCTTTACTAACATTAAAATAGAAGTATTTTCTATGTAATATTTAGAAGTATCTTCTGTAGAGTATTTAATATCTGACTTGATTTAGTTTGTAGTTGAGCAGCATTCCTAAAACTAAAAGACTACTTTTTTAAGGCTTTTTATGTTTACTTTTCTTCTTTCTTATTTTTTTGCCAATTTATTATACTGTATATGTTTGAAGTATTTTACCTTGAGATTATCTTTAGAATTTTCTTCCTTGCTGCTTATTGATTCTTTGTAGTACAGAATTACAAGAATTGTATGTGATTTTCAATTCGGGATAATGAGTTTGAATTTGCTATTATCCCATTATCTCCTTTCCTTTGGAAGTGTGGCATTTTCAGTTTAGTACCTCAAAGATCTGTTGAGTTTCTAGCCCACCTTTTGAGTATCTAGCAGCTACTTGATAAGCACTTGTCAAACGAGGAAGCTGTTAGAAGATCAATGTAAATATATTTGCATGTAGATTTAAGATACTTTGATGTTAATATTTCTGACTTAGGTCTAAGAAAATTATTGTTTAATTGGGGAGACAAAAATAAAAATGCATAATTAAAAGATGATGTGAAAGATTTTGTTTTTGAAACAAGACACAGGGAAGTAAGTTAAACCAAAAGACTATGGTAATGAGAAAAGGGGGCTGACTTGAGGGAAAGTGGGCCTGTGTGCTTGCATCGTAATGAGCCAGAGGGAGAGAAACTTGGTGGTGTCTATTCATTTTGCTAAGTACTGCCCATCTGTCTATGTGTAGCTTTATTACATTTGGGAGACTAGATTTTAAATAAGAGAAGTTAGAATATGAAACATGGCATGTTTGCTAAACTGCTAATCTACACTTATGCTACCTTTTTTTAAAAAAATATATGGGGTCTTGCTATATTGTTGCCCAGGCTAGAGTCCAGTGACTATTCACAGATGTAGTCACAGTGCACTAGGGCATCAAACCACTGGCTTCAAGCAATCCTCCTGCTTCAGCCTCCCAAGTAGCTGGAACTACAAATGTGTGCCACCTTGCCTGGCTACTTTTTTAATTGAAGGAAGAACTTATAAACAATTGTTAAAGCATTCATATTTTCTTGTGATACTTGTTATAACTGTTTTTTCAAAGGCAGAAGGCACAACATCTACTGAAGAGAATAGAAGTTTCTGGTTTCGGTTGAGGGGTTTTTGGTGGTTTTGGCCCTGACCTGACCTTTCTCAGTCTTTAACCCCTGTGCTGCCTGGTAGGCAGTTTTCTGTCTATGTAAGAGATGCATATTCAGTTGTTCAGTCAACACATACAGTTCATACCAAGTAGATTCTTAAGGCTGTTTGGGCTCTGAGAACATGGGAGTGCGACAGGGTGTGTGTGAATGGAAGATAGACAGGAAGGAAGGATAGAGTTCTTAGAACTCCAGAGGCACAAGGAATTTGTACTGCATGGAAGGGCTACTTCAGTGTGACCTTGTAGAATCAGAGGTATTTGGATAGGTGGAAATAAACCATGAACATAAAAGCATACCAGGGAGAGGCAAAGGCCAAAATCTAGTGTGTGGAAAGCAGGTAATAAGCAGATCAGTTTTGCTGGGATGCATGTTCTTCAGGGAGTGTTGTGGAGGATTCAGATGGGAACAGTGGTTGTGCTGGATGATGAAAGGCCTGGGTAACTGACTGGGTTGAAACCTATTCCAAAGCAAGTGAAATAAATACAAAAATTGACCAATATGAAAACAGGATTCAAGCTGAAGTATGATCTCATGGAACGCTTGACTTTCCCCAGTCCTCAAAGTCAAGCAGTGACTACTTCAGCACGGCGTTTGTCAAATTGCAGGGCATCACTTATTAGAGAGTTTTACAATTGATTCAGTGGGTTGAGCCCATTTCATTTTAGATGAAAAAAAAAAAACTACAAAGTAGATAATATCATCTACCACACTAATAAGGATAGATACTATTTAGAGAAACTTCCATTTGCTATATATATATACACACACACACATACACACACACACACGTGTGTGTGTGCTAAGTTGTGTAAAGTCTTCTTACTGTACTTTTGGTGTAAAAAAGTCTGTAGACTACTGCTTATGGTGGCATGAGGGAGCAGCTTTTACTTTAGAACATTTGCGTCTTTCTAGATGACTGTCTCTGGTTCTTCTTCCAATGTCAATGGCTGTCACTTGTTTCAGCTCCACCCACTTGACTGCTTTGTGCTTTAGCTGGCCCCTTCTGTGTTACCCAACTCTTGGATCCCATGGTGGTCTGTACTAGCAGCACATGTTTTTATTTTTCCAGATTTCCTTTTGCTGTTTGTGGGCTTTTTCTTAACCCGGAACCATCTCTTTAGCTCTATTCAAAGGCATCCTAAACTGAAGGTTCTTGCCACAGTTGATCCTGATGTATATTATTTTGAATAGAGACTCTTATCACTTCTTTTCTGTCAGTGTTTTTCATTGCATTTTTATATGTTTTTTGATCTGAAGTACATTTAGAGGTTTCAGATTACTAGTTAGTTCTTAATGTTTTCTTTCTTGATGGTTAGTCACCCTTGTAATTTTATGAGCGGGATAAAGCTGCAGACTTCTTAAAATATGGGTTAAAAATAAAAAGGAAGATATCTAAAGTTGTTTTTAGGATTAAAGAAATAAATTGTATTATATACTGAGAAATAAAAGTTGAGATTTGTCTAGCAGGTTAGAAATTTGCAGGCAGATTGACTGTGACATTTTAAATTCAGAAGTATATTTGTTTTGAAATAATATACATATAAGTGTTTAGAAGCCAGGTAAGCCAGTCCATTTCACCAGAAATGGAAGAAGGAAAAATAGAAAACAGCCAAATGGTGAATGGAGCCAGACTGCCAAGCTCTAACTTGAGGAGATGAAGTGAGATCTGTTTTGCAAACACAGCCTACTCATGGTATAATTCTTTTTCTGGAATTCTCAGTATTTTAGGTTTTTTTTTAAAATACTCATTGTTAATTATTTTTTGAAGCTGTATTGATTTATACTTACCGTTATTTATTTCATAAGATACCCTGATATTTCTTAGCCACAGACTAACAGTTTCTGAAGGCCAGTTTCTTAAGACCCAGTGTGTGGAAATCTCTGTTCTGCCAGTAAGAAGGAGCATTGGTTGTTGGGCAGTTAGAACTTTCCCCATAGTTTCTTCTGGAGGAAATTTATATATGCTTAAGGTTCTCTTATTTATAAATAGAAAAAACTTTTGTTGTTGGACTCTAAGGCAGATATCAAGCAGGTGATACTAAGGTTTTATTCTTTGCCCTTTAGTGTGATTTTAGTAATATTTTGGAGTTCGGGGTTAGTTTGGTTATGGTGCATTGTTGAGGAAGAATAGATTGGATAGTATATTAAGCTGTTAAATATGTGTATATGTTTAACAGTTCTCTGGAAAAAAATGCATATGTATATAAAGTTTATTATAAATTTTACTGCTATGTAAGGATGAGTGCAAACAATAACAGGGTTTCTAAGGAGGAGTTTTTTTTCTTTCTCTTTGAAAAAGGGTGCCAGAAATACTCTGACTAGCTGAAATAAAAGAGGGAGTACAATACTGGGATACAGAGGCCTGGTGGAATCAGAGGATCATTGAAAAAAGTGCCTTTGTTTAAGGCTTATTCCTTTGTGGGTGTTAGATTTATTCCTACTGGCTGCCAGTTCTTCTTTGCCCGTCGCTGTCCTTCAGGCTTGCTTTCTTGCTTCCTTCCCATCCACCTCAGAATGTGTTTATCCCTTACCTTCTCTCTCACATGACAAAATTAAGACAAACCTTTTTCTTTTTCTTTTTTTTTTTTGAGACAAAGTCTCACTCTGTTGCCCAGGCTGGAGTGCGATGGTGCAATCTCGGCCCACTGAATTTTCCGCCTCCTGGGTTCAAGCAGTTCTCTTGTCTGAGCCTCCTGAGTATCTGGGATTACAGGGGTGCACCGTCACAGCCAGCTAATTTTCGTATTTTTTTTTTTTAGTGGAGACGGGGTTTTACCATTTTGGTCAGGCTGGTCTCAAACTCCTGACCTCAGATGATCCACCCACCTCAGCTTCCCAAAATGCTGGGATTACAGGCGTGAGCCACTGCGCCCAGCCAACAAAACTTTTTAATTGGACTTTCCTTGGGTCCCCTTGCTATCTCAATCTAGTCTCCCACCCCTTCCTCCTCTCCCCAGCAGTGAGGCCCTGGTCCCATTCACTTCTCCCACTACCCGCTTGTGCAGCTGCTTACTTAGCAGCCCTGCCTTTGATTGCTTGATTTGTTTTGAATCTCAGGATGGTGAAATGATACATGAAACCACCCAGGGTTTTCACAGACCAGGGCTATGGCTGGCCAGAAAGGACTCTGGTGCTGTCTTTTTGAGCTTCATTTTCTTTGTAGCATTCTTCCCTGATTACTGCTGCCTCTGTCTTCAGAGTTCCTACTACTCTCCTTAAAACTGGAGCTGAAGGATAGACAGAAATTCCTTTGCCTAAGATAAGCGAAATATGGTCGAATTATAAAAGTACTTAAGTTGATTTTTAGATCATATGTTAGAATCTTTGAGTTCTTTTCCGTTCAGTATCCTATGCGAGGTTGCCCCCAGAATACCCCATTAGGTTTTTAGACTCTTCAGCCTGTGATTCCTTTCTAGATCAAGCGCCGTCTGAGGAGGTCTTCTGGAGAAAACAGTGGGCAGTGAGTGTGGCTGATGAGTCATCCTGGGGCAGACAGAACAGTGCCCCTGCGGAGTGTCTCATTGTTGACTGATAGCTGCCCAGTCACTGCTGCCTACTTGGACCTTTGTTCATTGTACCCCATGCAATACTTTCACTGAAACTTTACTTTTAAATTATTCCTTCAGTTTGTATTGAGGATCTTATAAGAAACAGTTGTGTGAAATTTCTTACTTTATTTTATGCATTGCTATCATATGAGTGTATTATCTATAACCCAGTAAATAAATAACCAGTAAAAAAATACTTTTTTATGTGTAAAATGTTATGACTATGGAATCGTGTAAAATATGTACCCATGACACAGATTAAAAAAATAAATAAATTATCAGAGCTTTCATACTCTTAGCATTCCTTCTTAATGCATTCTCTTTCCTTCCCTCAACCCTCAGAGGAAATGGCATCCTAACTTTTGGACCAATGTTTTCCTTGTTTTTCTTTATGATTGTGCCACTCATGTGCATATCCTTAAATAAGGTGTATTTAGTTTTGAAAACCTGAGTATCAAGCACAAACCTAGCTGCTTAAAGGAGAGGACACTATTGCCATTGTTAGATGAAAGTTCCCAGAAGAAGAGAGTTTCTGAGTCATGGTCTTTAGGTTCCCTGAGGGAACTTTCTGAGGCCCTCAGGAGCTCAGCTGAGCTATGGGAGGGAGCTGAGCTGTCAGGTATGGGAGTGGCTGGTTAAAGGGACAGGCCAAAAGTGAGAGTTAAGCCTTTAATCATTTACTGTAATGGTGTAAGTAGGATGTGAGGACCAGGATATCTCACCCTCATCAAAAGGGAGCAAAAGGCTTCTGCAGTTTGTGGTTCTTGAGGTGGTGGGGCAAAGGAGAAGGGCTCAGAGCCAAAGAGAGCAGAGTCTGAGTCAGAGTGGGGAATAGCCACTTTAAGGAACCCCTCTCCACCAGGCCTTAGCAGAGAATGGGACCAGGAAATAAAGGTGCGTGGGCTAGGAAGGCAAATATAAGAAGAGGTTTATCTCTCAGAAGTGGCTGAGTCGTTGACTGCAACTCCCCTGAGAGAATACAGTACACTGGCTCTGCACCAAGCCTGGTGTGTGAAGGGCGTCTTTTCCCTGTGATGCCTGCCAGGCAAAGCCTTGCGTATGACCAGGCCTGAGAAATCCCATATACGTTTTCAACCAGGAGCGTGATTCCTCAGGACATCAGTAGGCAAGGTCATGAGCTAGTCCTGGGATAAATGTGGGACTCAGTCGGTAGGGACATCTGGCAGAAATGTAGTGGCCAGGTACTGCATATCCAGCAGAAATATCATGAGGGGAAGAGCTGTTCCCTCTTTCTAAATTCCCCACTGTTTACCCTGGCTCTGGCGCATATCAAAGCAGAACAACTTCTGTGAGTGACATAAGTGTCTTTAACTGATGCCAGCAGTAAAGCATGTGGAGCCAAGATAAAATACAGATGAGAATCTGGTCCAGGCTCACACAAATAAAATGTGGAGATTTTGGGCATGAGTCAGTACTTGGTTCTGGATTGGCCACCTTCCATGGTTTGTGTACATCTGTCCTCTTGGCATTTTCCTTTGCCATCCCATTGGGATTTCCTTGACTACTCTCCCCTGTTGGATCTCCTGTGCCCTTGTCCTGTTTGTTCCTCTTTCTTGGTTTATTTTCTCACTTTGGTAGACCTCATCTTCTAGTAAGTAGGTCTTGAGAGTAGATAGCTGGGAAGTAAACATTTAGGAAACTTTGCATATTTGAAAATGTCTTTATTTGCTTCCATATTTGGTTCACTGCTTGGCCAAATATTGAACTCTAGACTTGAAAACATTGTTGGTTGCTGGCTGGGCGCGGTGGCTCACACCTGTAATCCCAGCACTTTTGGAGGCTGAGGTGAGTGGATCACGAGGTCAGGAAATCGAGACCATCTTGGCTAACACGGTGAAACCCCGTCTCTACTAAAAAATACAAAAAATTAGCAGAGCATGGTGGCGGGCGCCTGTAGTCCCAGCTACTTGGGAGGCTGAGGCAGGAGAATGGCGTGAACCCGGGAGGCGGAGCTTGCAGTAAGCTGAGATCGCACCACTGCACTCCAGCCTGGACAGCAGAGTGAGACTCTGTCTCAAGAAGAAGAAGAAAAAAGAATGTTGATTGCTGCAGACGGTGCTATTCAGATGTTCCTAAGTTATTCAGATTTCTAAACCTTTGTATGTGACCTGTGCTTCCCCTTCCTCTCTCTGGAAGATTGTGGAATATCTTCTTTGTCTCTATGGTTCTGAAATTTCAGAGCATTATGTCTCAGTGTAGATCTGCTTTCATGTGTTCTCTTGGACACTTGATGTGTTGTTTCAGTCATGTTTTGATTTCTGGGAATTTTCTTGAATTATTTCTTTACTTACTTTATTCCCTTTGTTTTCTGATTCAGAACTTTTATTGTTTCGATGTTCATAGTTCCCGTCCTCTAATTTTCTTCCCCCCAACCCATTTTTAATTTATTTGGCTTTGTTCTACATTCTAGAACATTTTATCAGCCTTATTTTTTCCTACCTTCTGCTGAGTTTCTATTTTTCATTATCATGCTTTTAGTTTCCAAGAAGTTTTGTTTGTTCTATAAACATTCCTTTTTAAAAAATAGTATTTTATTTTTGTTTCATGGATTCAATAAATTTTCCCTCTGAGGGTATTAATGATGTTTTTACCCTCCCGGAATAACCTTGGCATCTTCTAGCTTGTCTGTGTGTGTGTGTGTGTGTGTGTGTGTGTGTGTATATGTATGTGTGTTTGAGCCATAGTCTCACTCTGTTACCAGGCAGGAGTGCAATGGCATGATCTTGGCTCACTGCAACCTCTGCGTCTGGGTTCAAGCAATTTTCTCTTGCCTCAGCCTCCCAAGTAGCTGGGACTACCGGCATGTGCCACCACACCTAGCCAATTTTTGTATTTTTTAGTTGAGAGGGGCTTTCACCATGTTGGCCAGGATTGTCTTGATCTCTTGACCTGGTGATCTGCCTGCCTCAGCCTCCCAAAGTGCCGGGATTCAGGCGTGAGCCACCGCGCCTGGCCTCACTTGTTTTTTTAAACATCTTCTTTACCTTCCATGTTAGGTGCTTTCCTTAGATGTCTGGCAAACTTAGGCTGTCATGGTTAAGGCTAGAAGACCAAAAAAAGCTATATAGAAGCTCTAAATTGTGGGTGGAATCTGTTAAGGTTGAGTTTTTATATAGTTTGAATAAATGATATGAGCAGAACTTAGAGTGACTGCCAGTTCTTTGGTTTGCCTTTAGATGTAAAAGAAAATATAAAGTAACAGATGTCTTTTAGGGTTGTAAAAGGGAGGTGCGGTGTTTTATTAGGTTAACTAAAATGGAAGATTATAGAAGATTTTTAAAGAAGTGATTGAGTAGAGGGGAGAACACCTAAATGAGTTTAAGAGACTGTCTTCTGTGTGAGAATGGAATAAGGTAGTGTTTGCAAAGGACCCAGAGGAATGCTTGCCTTCCAAAATATTTTTTGGTTGAATACATGAATTGATAATTAATAAAATATTGAAAGAAAAACTTAGCTTATGGTTACCCTATGTGAAAGGCACAATAGAAATATATTATCTATCATATAAGCTTTACTAGCATTTACCGATTTAGCAAGTGTTTTTCCAGTGGACTCATTCTGAAGCTTTCCTTCTGCAGATTCCAATCTTCACTGAAGACTGTTTTTGATTGGAGAAATTCAGTACATGTATAACGCTTATGTGCGAGGCTCTAGTCTAAACTCTTTGCAGTCAGAAATTCATTTAATCCATATGGTTACTCCATGAGATAGGTAAACCACTTTATAGATAAGGAAACTGAGACACAATGATATTAAATAACTTTGACGAGGTCATTGGCAGAGTAGGGATTTGAGTACCAACAGTGCCTCCAAAATGTGTGCTCTGCTGTCTTTGAGAATACATTTTAAGTGTTCTTTCCACAGCAATTAAATTGTCTGCAGCTTTAGTTAATTTTTGTTTAAAGATTCTGCATAATGAAGAAAAAAGTGTTTATTCCATTTCCAGAGTGAGTGGTATTTATATTTCATAAAAAGTTTTACTTAAAATGTTTTAAAGATACATGACACTAAGAAGGATCTAGACTTTCTGTTCTCTTTTCTGTTCGCATGTTCCAGAATATTACTGTTCCGTAATAGTTCATTTCTGAAGGATTCTGAGGTCCCAGGATTTTGCTGTTCTTCAGCTGATATTTCTGTACGCATTGTTTTGGTTTGATAGGTGGAAGTTTACTCTTTCTAGTGTTGTCATTTTTCGGGATCCTATTTTGCTCCATTTGTGGCTGTCATACACGTAATTTTATACATGTAATTTTATTCTAATAGTTTCCTCAGTTAATTTTACTTAGAATCATTTATTGAACTAACTACACATTGGAGGGAAAGGTAACATACTCCGTGTTGGGGGGCGGATTCTTTTGCGATTACACATTTCCCCAACTCCTCATCCTCTAGGTAAGATGACTGTAACTCCATACCTTCACATGGTCTGGTAGTTTGTAGTTGGTAATTTCAGTATGGAAAGTTTCTCTTTTTTTTGGAAGATTTTTCTTTAATGGTTTTCAAGCCAAGGTTAAAATATACTGTATTATTTCTTTTGGTGGTGACTACGAACATCTATTTTAATGTTATCTGGAACATTTTTATGATTTGTTCCTTATAAGTATTTTTTGGCAAGTATCAAGAGGTCTCCAAATAAGTTAATTGAACAACTTTCTTTCTATTAATGTGTCCTACAATGGGTATGTTACTTATTAGTATGTTTTTAAACTGAATTTTCACTGCTTTGTATATACATACATATCTTTGGGCATTATTCAACTTTTTCTAATCAAGTACATCAGTGGTCCCTTACCCCATCTGTCTACCCGACCCCATCAATCCCTTTGTCTAGGGGAAGCCACTTTCAGATCTTTGAAACCTCAGCAATTCTAATACGTAAAACCATGGTCCACAGTTACATTATTATGACTGTAAAAATATTGCTTACTGCTGAATTAAGTAGTATAAATAATTGTTTATTTGGTCACTTAAAATTTTTCCTGTGGTTAATTATTACTAATATTTTGTTTTCCTTGGTGTTCTGTATGCTGATTAATTCCTCTCCAGATCTACAATGAAGTGTAAAGACTTATTTTATACTTTGTCAAATGTATAAAATCCATTATTTCATTTCTCCCACTCCTATCCCCTGGGACCTCCCTCCTGGAGCTTCTGTCTCTGGTTCCATCCTAGACCCATCCTTCCCTGGGCTTCCGTATAGCGATTCCCTGGGAGTTTTGTTCGCCACCATCCTGAGAATTCCCCTTTCCTGTCTTGCTTTAGATTCATTGTGTTTTGGACCCCAAGTTGGTCTCTTTCTGGTCTGTTTCATCCTTTTGAGGATCATATCATCAGGTAATTTCCAAGAGAGTCACAGAGATAATTTTAAAATACATTTGTTAGGCATGTTTGAATATTTCCTTTTTTATTTTTATACTTAATTACTGGTTTGCCTGGTTGTTGATTTTAATTTTTCCTCAGACTTTTAAAGGCTTTTTTCGACTGTCTTCTAAGATGGTGTGTAGCTTTTCAAAAGTCTGTTGCTATTCTACCGTTAGTTCCTTTTGTGTGTGGCTAGTTTTTTCCCTCTGGCAGCTTTTGGGTTCATCTTTCTCTCTTTAGTCCCCTAAAAGGTCATGATGTGGCAGATATTATTTCATCCTTCTCATCGCATACTTTGTGTGCTCGATCTATCTGGGCACTTTCTTCACTTTGGAGGACAACTTTTTTTAGTATTATTTCCATAATGACTTTCTTATCTCCATTTTTTTTTTTTCCCTGTTTTCTTGAAAGTTATTGACTGGATATTGGACTTCTTGAAGTCGAATTTTCTCAGGGTTTTTCTCCCTTATTTTATTTTTACATTTTATTGTCATTTCTGTTAGATTTCCAACTTCAAGAATCTTGAGTTTGAAAATTTCTCTAATTGTTGCATTGTCTTTGTTACTTCTTGGTCCCCCTTCAATTTGTATTAGTTTCTGTTTTTCACATTGGAAGCTCCCATCCCCACAGCCTGGTGATTCCTAGCTTGACATTTGTATCTAAGAATGAGGAGCTGGTTAGAAGGTTGCAAAGTGGATGGGTCTTAACTGACTAGTGGTTTTTATTACAGCATGATCAGATTGGAAACTGCTTTGTTTGGGGAGACCCAGGCTCCTTTCATCTTGTTGCTTTTTCATCTACCAGCCTCAGCTGCCTCTGCCTGTGGCCGGAGTCCAGGAGGCATATCTGATTCTTCACCTCAGTGCAGAAGTGACACCCAGTGCCAGTGACTCCTCCTCCCCCTCACCCCCCCACCCCCCCGCCCGCTCATATGCAGACACTTATGCATGAGGGAGGGCTGAGCACACACTCACTGAGGCAGGGTCAGTGTTCCCTTTTCCTCACTTCCATCCCCTCTCTGGCAATGAGATCGCTTTTTGAAGAGAAAAATGATCTTTTTCATGAACTTCTCTACATTTAATGAGGGCTGCCCAGAGTCCCTGGGTCCCCTCTGATCTGTTCCTGATCTCCTCCCCCTTTTTTGAATATTTACCCTTGTCTCTATCCAGTTCTCCATTGTTTCTGAATTTTTGTGAGAAAAGCCTGGACATCCTTTTGTAGACATAAGTAGTCAGCAGAAAATGCCTTTTCTTCCACATAAGGAACCAGCTAGTCAGAGGACAATACCTTCATCTTCCGATTTTCTGTTCTCTGTTATTGGAGGTTCAGAGTTTTTCTTTGATACCTGAGAAATTTTTTTAAGCTGCTTTTTTTCTAGATATGTTCCAGAAGCCCTGAGGGCCTGGAAGATTAGTCTGTATGTCAAAGCCCTTTTTAATTTTGCTTGATGTCCCCCTTTACATCTGAAGTGAGCAGTCATCATTAACACAGTTAATCTTCCTACCGTCTTTTCCCATGATCCAACCAACTTACCTATGAAGTGCTTAGTATTCTTAAGCTCTGTAGCAGAATGGAAGAGCGTTTTGTATTAATTTTCCACTCTTCCACTGCCCTCCACCTGTTTTAAGGAAAAGTTGAATTTCTTAAATTTCATGCCAGTTTTGCTTCCATTGTTTTGCATATTTTCTTATTCTTTATTTCCAAAAAATCAAGCATTTACTGCTTATACAGGCTGGATTTTTGGCTAAAAACGCATCTTAAATAGACTGTGAATTGTACCATCTCAAACTTTTCCAGCTACAAATTTTTTTTTTTTTTTTTTTTTTTTTTTTTTTTTTTTGAGACAGAGTCTCACTCTGTCGCCCAGGCTGGAGTGCCGTGGCACGATCTCAGCTCACTGCAAGCTCTGCCTCCCGGGTTCACGCCATTCTCCTGCCTCAGCCTCCTGAGTAGCTGGGACTACAGGTGCCTGCCACCACGCCCGGCCATTTTTTTTTTTCTTGTATTTTTAGTAGAGATGGGGTTTCACTGTGTTAGCCGGAATGATCTCAATCTCCTGACCTTATGATCCACCCGCCTTGGCCTCCCAAAGTGCTGGGATTATAGGCGTGAGCCACCGTGCCTGGCCTTTTTTTTTTTTTTTTTTTTTTTTGAATGTACTATTAACTTGGCCTGCTAACGTATCTTTAATCAAACCCATTTGGTCTAACAGTTGTGTATGAATATTTAAAAGATAAGTATTTTTATTTAGTATGCATAAATTGATGAAGGTTATTGGTTGGCAATATTGGCATCTTTTCTCCAAACCCTTCCCCTTTTTATGTGTTCACTGTCTCAGCAAATGACTCTTCTGTCTACTCTAATGCCCAGTCTAACCTCTCGGAGATAGCCATGACTTTCCTCTTTCCTCTGTAATCTAAGGAGCCACAAAATCCTATTATTATTGTCCTGCTTCAGAATATCTCTGGCATTCTTCCACTTCTTTACCAGCCCATCACCCTGGGATGACTCTGCATCAGCTCATGGGGCTCTGCTCCCCACTGGTCTTGCTCCCATGCTGCTCTGCACACTCCTGTCAGTGTGGTCTTATCATTTGAGGAACTCTGATGAGGACAGCGCAGCTGGAGAACAGAGTGTGAGCAGGAGGAAGAATAGTGAAAGGAGTCGAGGTGTATGCAGGGGCCAGATCCTGCGAGGCATTTTTTACATGTTTTGGTGTTTGGGTTTGACCTTGTGGGCAGTGGGATGCCATTGAAGGGCTGTGTGGATGGAGTGGGATTGGGTCTATTCATTGTTAAAGACAACACACTCTGCAGCGTAGAGGGAGCAGGCTTTGGGTGGGGGGTGTCGGAGGCTGTAGCAGCCCAGGGGAAGAGGATGGGAGCCTGGGCTGGTATGGCGGTGGTGGGGTGGAGGGAAATGGACAGACTCTGGGATACTAGGAGGCAGAATTGTAGGGGAGGCTCCAGGGGAAGCATTTGTTCAGAGGAGAGTGATATTTCCAGGCAAGAGAAGGAGGAAGCCTCTGGGAAGAGGCTGTGGGTGTCAGATAGGTAGTTGTTCACCATGGAATGAAGGGCCTGGAGCACACAGTGGAGAGGTCTGCATAGGAGTTGAGGGTGTGGTGGTTGGGTCAGAGCAGAGGCTCACCTGAACAAATGGCCCTGCCTGGTATTGGGGCCAGTACCGAGAGCAACAATGACATGAGGTGTGGTGTGTTTGGCTTCAAGCTTTCAGAAAAGGAATGCCAGCAGTCTTTTGATTGAATAGTTCTGTTTTCAGATACCCTTTCACTGTCTTTCATGGACAAGGCTTGGTACTAGGCACCATGGGTGAATTGACTTCACAATCTAATAAATAAGTAACTTCTGTTAGAACTGGCAGATAGAGAGTTAAAGACATTAATGACTTGCTTGAAACAGACTGGAAAGGACCAAGCTGAGAACTTTTCTCATCCTTCCTGAGTCTTATCCTCATTCCTCATCTTTCTTTCCTTTTTCTTTCGTTAGTAACCAGTGAATCCCCTCTCCCCCTGCCACCGTGAGTATAGGGGAAGGTTCTCAGCTCTGAACCAGGCCTGCTTGGCATTTCTTCATTGAGCTGGAAAGGTGCCCAAAGCCTTCAATCTCCAACTTAAGATTGGAAATTATCTTAATTTGGTTATTTCCAAATTTTTCTCCATTTTCTCTTTCTTAAGCATTTATACAACAATAAGAAAACTTACTCGTAAGAGTTATTTAATATAGTTTTGAATTAACTCTGATTGCTTTTTTCTCTTCAAAAGTTGAACTTTGGATGGTTCATCATTTTTGTAAATAGAGATAAAAATCTCAGTGATTAATGAAACCTATCAAAACTTAATAATTGATTTAAATCTATACAACTGTGGTAGGTAGGAAAGAAGAAAATTATAAAATTCTTAAATTTTAGAACTGGAAAGTATTTTTAGGTCGTTTTTAGCTTTTTTTTTTTTATTATCCCCTCATTTTATATCTAAGAAAAATCAAGGTTTAGGTGAATGAGATGTATAAGTAAATGTGGTAAATGTTTAGCAAGCTTAGAATGTTTTAAAATTTGCACAATAGGAGCTTTCATATTTTCTGACAGTAATATTGCAGAAGAAACTTTTTTCTTTTTTTTAACCACTAGGGAATGCTAAAATATCAACTGATCAACTATAGTGGGAAAAAAAAATTTAATTTTAGGTATTCTGATTGCTGCGTCTTTTCTGTTTAGCAAAATAAAAAGACTTACATAGTAGCCTCTATGGATTGGGGTAAGAGGGTGGACATGGAGAACACTATTTTAGATTTGTTTCAAGTCACATCATTTCACAGTGATTCTAACTCAGAACATCCTTGGAGATAAACACATTTTATTCTCCTCTTTTAGCTTTGCAGTTCCCCAAAGTGTACTAGAAAAAATATGCCTCTTTTGTTAGTTAAGCAAAGCTGAGCCCATATTCATGGAAGATATTGGACCATAACCTGTATTTTAGTAATTTGGTGAAAAAGGAATGTTGTCACAGTGGCTCTGCCCTCAGGAAATTGTCCAACCTCAGAGCCTCCCAGGTTGTATGACAACTGAGTGAGGGTATGCGACTTCTTAGGCAAACCTCATCCTGAGATTTCGTCGGGGAATTGGATTTGTGAGTCTTTTGTTCTTTCTCTACCTTTATTCTGCCATTTAGAAAATTAAAGTTATTAAATTTCCATTTTGATTCCTCGTTGTTCCAGGAAATTTTTAAAAGGAAATTTTATATTAAATTCCCCAAGTGTCATTTTTAAAAAAACTTATCTTTCTTGTGTTTTAGGTTGTTTTAGATTCTAATCAGAGAATGAGGTACCTTTGCAACTAGATGTTCCAGTGACATAGAAAATGATGTGTAATCTCCGTATAGTCACAACATTGAGCTTGTTGATTGTCTCCTTCAAATCCCTAGTATGTTTCGTTTAGCTTACTTGACCTGTCAGATTATGAAAGAATTAAAATTTTCCACTGTGATCAGATTTTGTCATGTTCTCTTTGTATTTCTAGAAGTTTTAACTTTTGGTATTTAACTCTTACATTGGTTGTCCAAAAAAAATTTTATTATTTTTTGAGACAGTTTCACTCTGTCATCCAGGCTGGAGTGCCGTGGAGCAATCTCAGCTTATTGTAGCCTCCACCTTCCTGGTTCAAACGATTCTTGACTCTTAGCCTCCTGAGTAGCTGGGACTACAGTTGTGTGCCACCACACAGCTAATGTTTTTTGTTTGTTTGTGCGTTTGTTTGTTTGTATTTTCGTAGAGACAGTGTTTCATCATGTTGGGCAGGCTGGTCTGGAACTCCTGGCCTCAAGTGATCCACCCACCTTGGCCTCCCAAAGTGCTGAGATTATAGGCATGAGCCACCGTGCCTGGCCCCTAACATTTTTATTTAAAGGAATGCAATTTGAATTGAGTAAATGCAAAGAGATATACTGTTTAACTGAATGGCTGTCATATAAATGACCGTCCTTCCCAACCCAAATTATATATAAATTTAATGTCATTCTGATCAGAAGCCTGATATTTTTTTCTTGGGTAGGGGAGCAGGGTTGGGAGACTGGTTCAGACGTTATATGTAAGAGTAAGTTGGTAAGATTTACCTAAAAAATCTTAAAAGAGTAGTTGGGGGTGGGGAGCTTTTTAAAATCATGCGTTAAAATTACCATAATGCTACAGTAATAAAAATAGTGTGATACAAAAAAATACAGAATTAAGTCAGTTGAATGAAATAGAAGAGAGTCTAGCATTGTAAGAAATTAATATAAGATAAAGGCTGAATTTCATTCACTGGTAAAAGGGATGTTTACTTGATAAATGATTTTAATATAATTGGCTATTTCAAAGAGAACAAAATTAGGGTGAAAGAGCTAAGTGGAAAATGCAATTAATAATATTAGAAGAAATTTTAGGAGACTATAGTTTTGAGGTGTGGAAGACCTTCAGAGACAAGACAGAAAGTGCAGAAGAAATAAAGGAAAATATCAACATACTTAAATACGTAAAAGTTTAAAAATTCTTTCTGACAGCATACACCACAAATGTATCAGAATACTTTGTCACACATGTGTGTTAGTTAACTTAAAATAATCAAAAATATCAGAATCTAAAGAGCATTAATTCAAGCACAAAGTGTGAGGGTGGACCACTCAGGAACACCAACTCCAAAGGAATGAAGTCAGCCTTTGGAAGCAGGGAAGTTTAGGTTTCATTTATATAGGCAGAGACAGAAATTTTTAGCAGGAATACAACATTGTTCATACAGGTGGCACATAGTCACAGCAGTTTGATGGGTTATAGGTGGTATTTCTTTTGGGGAAGGGTACATTTAACTTTTTTTTTTTTTTCTTTTTACAGAAAGTATAATAATGATGGATTTTCTATAGTCTGATCTAAGCAAAGTAAAGCAACACAGAGAAAGTTAATCTATAACAGGTTGTTAACTACGAAGGCAGGCTCACACCTGTAGTCTCAGCTACTCTGGAGGCTGAGGCAGGAGGATTGCTGAATCCCATGAGTTTGAGGCTGCAGTGAGCTATGATTGTGCCACTCTACCCTAGCTTGGGTGACAGAGTGAGACCTGGTCTCTGGAAAAAAAAAAAAAAAGTAGGAAGTTTTGGTGCCTGGCATTGTTTAATTCTCTAGTCATTGTATTGAACAAGGAAAATGAGAAAGCAAGTTAATCTATAATCTAAGAACGGAAGTTGTAACCATGTGTGACTCAGATCACAGTCACATCTCCCTCAAGGCTTAAAGTGGTTGTTTTTTTGGACAGCTTTTAAATGTTATTTTCACATTTGACAGTCAAAGGTTTGATAACCTTAATTTTTAAGTAGGGAAATAGATAGTCTAATAGAAAAATAGTCAAGAATGTAAATAAGCAGTTCATGGAAGAGAAAATGCATGTTGCAAAACAAAATACTAAAATGATGATCCATACAAGTAAGCAGTGCGAAAAGGGTTTTCACCTATCTAAGGACAAAATTGGAAAAGCACATGAGGTGCTCCACGAGGGGTGGAGAAACGACCTCCTGCATCCTCTGTAACTAGGGTGCGGACTGCTGCAGTGCTTCCGGGCACAGCTCACATCCTTTGACTCACGTGTCTCACAGTTAGGTCCCTCCTGCCGAAACAAACGCGCCAGTATTTACATGTACGAGGAAGTTTAACCGTTTTTTATTATAGCAAGAAATTGAAAAATGTTTCTATGTCCAGTAATATGGAATGAGCTAAATAACTATATTTGTATTATACAGTATTTGCCATCTATAAAAATAATCCCTCTAAGGTTATTACATATATTGATTAGGAATAATCTTTATGCTAGAATAATTAGAAAAGGAACAAATTTCAGATATTAATATGATCACATAGAAAATATATGTTTGTGTGGTTAGAGAGAGATTTGGAAGAATAGACATGCACTAAAATGTTCTTAGGTGAATAGGATTGGGAGAGGGCAGCAAGAGAAAAATCACGTTTTTCCCTATACACTTCTATAGTTTTTGTCTTGTTAGAGTAAGTTCAAAACATTAAAATGTATTTATTTGTTTTTTAAACGCTTAACTCTGTCTTAACCTTTCTAATGTCTAATCACTTGTGATGAAGCCTGGGCCTAGCCTGTGTTCTTCTCTTTTGAAGAAGATGCGGTGCACCTTTCAGGAGAGAACCCTGGCCTCTACTTCCTGGCCTGTACTGCTTTCTAAGCGCCTCTATCTGATGCTCTTATTTCAGTGATCCATCACTTTAGCCACTTTCTGGCCAATGTTCTCAGTTTCTTTGCTTCTTTGTATTTCATTTGTACTTTCTAGGCTGATAATCGGTAGGCAAAAATCACACAGTCTTATGATTAGTGACCCTATAGATGTGTGTTCTGCAGCCTCAATTGTTCCCTTAAGATATCCCAGCAGCACTTGTTTTCCCCAGTTACCGCTCTCCTGAAATGTGAGTGGTGTTTCAGACATTTGTCTTTCCTCAGACCTTTAATGCTGCCGTTGATTCTCTCTAGCAGCAAGTGGCTGTGTCTTCTGCTCTGTGGGGAACATGGAAACTCCACAAAGTACTTGCCACTAAATATGCAATCTTCCTCCTCTTTTGCCAAGGCAAACAGGCCACCTGTGCTGGGTCCCAGCCCTACCTGTCTCCTTCTGGATACTCCCTACGTGGATTATCCCTGCTGGCCATTGCATCTCTTCCTCTTTTCCTCATTCATACATCACAAGAGTAAATACAGGGCCTTTGATGCCTATACCATCTGGTTCTTTGTTTCCTCTCTGACCTCTCTGTGGTATACCTATACTTAAAGAAAAAGAAGGAAGAATATTTGGGTAGAATAATGAGAAAGCAGCATGAGCTAAAACGGGTAAGAAGACCTCAAGAGTAAAGATGCAGAACATGATGAAATAAACCTAAACCTTATGTCCCCTACCCAGACTTCGGGTACAGTAGGGAACATATTTCACTCTTCGCTGAGCAAATGAAGGTTAATTGTTAGAACTAGCAGATTATACTATTTTATTTTTTTACCTAGAGTTATAATCCTGATTGTCATACTTTGATATTTGTGTTCTATTCCAGTTTTTGAAAACAAATGAAACATAAAACTTTATCTATAAACTGGTATTCTGTATTCTGCAGAAAAGTAGCTTGGGGATGGGATTTGGGAAATATGAAATTAAATCTTTAATGTGTGGAAGTGCCTTGTGAATTTCTAGGAGCAAGTAGGCAGTGTGGGGTTTTCCATTCTCATGACCATGGATCCCTTTCCTTGCACATCTTTCTCACCCTTTTTCCTAATGTATGTCATCTGTCCCAAGGAAAGCAGTTTGAGAAATGTTGAAGGACATAAATAAATATGAGGTACTAAAGAAAATAAACAGAAAAATCAGGTTGCATGATGTACAGTAATATGACTAGTAAGAATTTTTTATTCCCTTTCAGTTTGCGTGCTTTTCTGAGTCTATACATTTTGAAGTTAGCAAATGATTTTTTAAAAATGAAAAAAATGTTATTTTGACTAATGAAATTTTGGAGGAAATAAACTATTTTGTGAATAAGCATAGGAGAGTTCTAGTATGACTAAAATCTTTTATAATACCAGAGGTTATGATCTTATGTGTTTTAAGGTTTTTCTTAGGATTGACCTGAATTTTTGTTATTTGAGTTATGTTTTCTTCTTTTCCAGTGGCAGCCGATTAGGAGGCCTGGTTACAGTGTTGTGCTTCTTTTTCAATCATGGAGAGGTAGGTAATCAAAAACCGTTCTCAGAATTACTCCTGGCAATGCAGTTTTCTTCTTTAAATTTAATCTATAATGGCATTCTTTAAATGTTTGATCTTATTATTTTGATTCAAAATTTAAACACTAGCATTCATTTAAGTTAACTTTTCATGACCATTATACTTCTTATGTGATATAAGGCTTAGTAATTTGATGAAATAGTGGGTCTGTATCAACTGTATCAATTCTTTTTTTTTTTTTTTTTTTTTTCATGAGACAGAGTTTCTTTTTGTTGCCCAGTCGGGAGTGCAGTGGTAGATCATAGCTCACTGCAGCCTCAAACTCCTGGGGTCAGGTGATCCTCCTGCCTCAGAATCAGCTTCCAGAGTTGGTGGGACTACAGGAGCTCATCACCACACTCTTAAAATTTTTTTTAAATTTTTTATAGAGATGCAATCTTTCTTTGTTGCCCAGGCTGGTCTCTAATTCCTGGCCTCAAGCAGTCCTCCTGCCTTGGTCTCCCAAAGTGTTGGGATTACAGGTGTAAGCCACCTCACCTACCCTCAAGTATCAATTGTTTGTATAATTTTAAAACTGTGAAAGCTAACGTTTTAGTTATAATAGAAGTAGGCGGTAATCGATACCACTTTCTTTTGTAGGGATAACTTTTTGTTGCAGGAGCTACACAGTATATTCTTATTTTAATGTATTAACATTTGATACTCTTTTAAGTACTTTTTGCAAAATATTTGAGTGTTTAAGGGCTTTCTAAAGAGAACAGTATTGTAAAAAATATAGACTCTGGATCCAGGTTGCCTGGGTTCAAATCCTGACTGCTATTTAGTGGCTCTGTGACCTGAGCAAGTCATTTAATCTCTCTTTGCCTTAGTTTCCTCTTTGTAAATGAGCATAATGATGTTACCCACCTCGTAGGATTATTGCAGAGACTAAGTAAATTCATATGTGTAAATACCTAGAACAATGTTTGGCACATGGTACCTGCTATGTAATTGTTAGCTTGTATTATTACTGTTATTGACTAATTAGCTTAGTTTAAATTCTAATATAAATTCAGAGTGTCACGTTTCTAGATTAATCATAGTTGTAAATGAATTTCTAATACATCTCTCTGTAGATTTCTTTCATGATAAATTTTTGTATGAGGGAGAAAAGAATAAAGGTCAGCTTGCTTTGTGTGAAGTGACTTTGTCCTTCCACGCATTTTATACACTCAGTGCCTGCTGTATTTGAATATGCACATGTTTTAACATGTGCTATAAGAGTAATCATCTCCAAACATAATGCAGAGTCAATGCTGGACTTCTTTTAGTCAGCGAGTTACTAATGGATACTTAGCTAATATGTTCTTAGTATTTAGAATCACAGAAATGTAAAGCTAGAGTATTTGACAACTGGTTGCAACATGACATCAGTTAATTGGTATAGTATGTGTTTAAAAAAAAAAAAAGTTTTGGCTTTTCCTGACTGTGGATCCTGCACATTGTGATACTGTGGGCCATGAAGCACTTTGAACCACAGATTCTGTGAGAATGACCTAAGAAATGGGGAAATAACCTTTTAATAATGGAAGAAAGAAGCATTGTGTGTTAACAATGAGGTGTCAGAGGAAAGAGGTTATTCAAAATTTTGGAACCTAGACCACCAGGAAGACCACTGTATGTAAAGCGCAAAGGTCTATCGTGCTACCCTCCGTGTATACCATGGTTTTTAATTCTTGGTCTTATGTTTTCTATAATTTTGAATCTCATGTGGCTTGAACAACATTCCTTACAAAGTTTTCTTAAATTTTAACAATGGGATTCAGACTATTCAGTTGGCTTTTCAGGCTGATGAATTGTCTTTTTGATACTTTTCAGCTACTTGGTATAGCTGAAAAGCATGCTTAGACATCACTTTTTTTAGGAAAAGGTAAACTGAATATCATTAGAATTAGAATTTCAGTTTTACTGAAATAAGTAGATAATTTTACTTGCATGTAAAATTACTCGTGAAAATACAGGTAATGTCATTAAAATTGAGAACATAAACTGCAGTTTTGGGTAAAATATTGGTGAAAACTCAACATATTTTGGTTTTAGGTAATGAGATTTTCAGACCCTATTTTTTTCTGATTTTTAAGCATACACGTTTTCTATGGACAGAAATATTTATTCTGGTAGTACCTATTTATGTATTTAGTGAGCTTTTATAGAGCATTGCTCTCTGGAAATGCTAGTGGGTTACTAATTGGTACCTTACTTTCTTAGGAGAGTTACTTTGGTCACATGAGTGACTGGTTTATATTGCAAAGAATAGTTCTGAATTGTTACTTACATTTAAGTTCTATTTCCATTATTTAGTTTGCTCTGTACTAGATGCTAAGATAGCATAGGTATACTTTTTTAAAATTTTCTTTTTCCTCCTGTGGTTTTATAAGGGAAACATTTTGCCTGAACAAAGCAGTTATAAAATGTGTAGCATGAATAGCTTAATCAATTATTAAATAAATAATTTAAAACACATTTAAAACCTTCAAATCTGAAACTTGTAAAATGCAATAAAAGGTCTTATAGTAATGATCAGTAATGTTGAGGTTATACATTTTATATTAAAAACTATGCAGATATTTTCATTGATCAAGCTTCTTTAGTAAATTTCATTCTGTTGCAACTGAGAATTTTTGCAAAGATGAAAGCTAGCAATTTCGTTTTGCCTTTAGAATGTTTTCTTTTACAGTATGCACACAACATGTGTTGATGGTGCAAGGTTTTGGCCTGCTGATTGGAAAGCACATGAATGTGTATTAAGAAAAACCTGAATACAGTATTTTTCTCCAATTTTTTGATTGTTAGAAATTCTTTTTTTGTGAAATAGGATTGTTTAGCTTTTTCATAAGATTAAAAAAATTATTGTGAAGCATGATTGATGCTGTTTCATGTAAAACATGTTCACATATATAAAGATGTACACATATGAAGAGGAAATTCCTTACTTTGTATTTTTTAAAAATAAATACTTTTTTAAAAAGTAATTCAAAGTAAATGAAAGGATTGCCCCCAAAAGTACTTCAAAGTAGATGAACGGATTGCCTCCAAAAGTAATTGAAAGTGAATGAAAGGATTGCTTTGGGGTTCATCTCTAGTTAAACCATTTTTATGGCCTACAACATATTTCTGACCCATATTTCTTAAATATTTTTGCACTGAACTGAGACTAAACTATAAACATACATGTTCCTAATTACTCATTGACATAGTTATGCCATTTATATAAGATTTGGAAAAGAATTCTTAGAACACTTTGAAAACAATCTCATTAATCCTTATTCTTATATGGTAGATATATAGTAAGTATCCCAATATCATAAAAATGGAAGCACTTAAACATTAAGTGATTGGCTCAAGGTTACCCAGCGGGGAGATGATTTTATATATTTGTATTTTAAAAAATTATTTGTTTTAACTTACAAATAATTGTAGATATTAATGGGGTACAATGTGATGTTTCGATTTATGTATACATTGTAGAGAGAGTCAGTCAAGCAAGTTAACATATGTATTCCCTCACCAAGTTAGCATTTTTTGAGGTGAGGATGCTAAAAATCTCTTAGCAATTTCAAAATATGCAATACATTAACTGTAGTCACCAAGTGGAGCATTAAAACTTACTCCTCCTGCCCAACTGAAACTTCATATCCTTGGATCATATCCCCATTACCCCGCTCTCCCCTGAGCCTCTGGTAACTACTTTTCTGTTCTCTGTTTCTGTGAGAATGACTTTTAGATTCCACGTATAATTGATATCATACAGTATTTGACTTCCTGTGCTTGGTTTATTTCACTGAGCATAGTATCTTTCAGTTCCATTCATAGTGTCTCAAATGACATAATTTCCTTCTTTTTTTAAGGTTCTGTCATATTCCATTGTGTATGTATTGCACATTTTCCTGATTCATTAATCTCTTTATGGAAACTTAGGGTTGCTTGGCTATTGTGAATAATGCTGAAATAAACATGGGAGTGCAGATATCTCTGATGTACTGATTTCAGTTCCTTTGGATATGTACTCTGAAGTGGGATTGCCAATTCTATTTTTAGTGTTTTTGAGGAAACTTACATGGTTTTCTAAAATGACTGTATGAATTTACATTCCTACCAATAGTGTGCAAGAGTTCCCTTTTTTCCACATCCTCTCCAACACTTATCATTTGTCTTTTTTGATAATAGCCATTCTAACAGGTGTAGGTTGATATCTCATTTTGGTTTTAATTTGAATTTCCCCTATGATTTGAGAAGCTGAGCATTTTTTTCCTATATCTGCTGGCCATTTGTATCTTTCCTTTTGAGAAATGACTTCAGATTCTTTGCCCGTTTTAAAAATGGAGTTGTTTTCTTGCTGTTATTTGAGTACCTTATATATTTTGAATATTGGCCCCTTATCAGAGGCATTGTTTGCAGTTATTTTCTCCCAGTCCTCTGGTTGACTCTACACTCTGTTCATTATTTCCTTTGTTGTGCAGAAGCATTTTAGTTTGACGCAATCCTATGTGGCTATTTTTGCTTTCCTTGCCGGTGCTTTTGCAGTCTTATCCAAGAAATCATTGCCCAGATCAATATTGCGCATCTTTTTGCAGAGAGAGGATTACAGGTTTCCTGATTCCCCATTAATCTCTCCAAACACGAAACTCTTCAGTAGGGGAGTAGCATTTCAAAGAAGACATCACTATAATTTATCTTTTACAAATGAAAGGTGCAGAGACCTTTTCTTGCCAATTTGTGGACCTCTTACTTCGTTTTTCTTTCATTCTTTCTTCCCTTCCTTCCGGTGTTGGTAAGGTTTTGGCCTGCTGTACACCAGATACTTTTTGATACTTGCGATGTATAAGTAAAACAAAGACTCCTATCCTTGTGGATAATCATGTGAATGATGTGGGATAATCTTCTGCCTTAAAGCAGGAGAATAACTGGCTTATTTGGGCAATAGCAAGGAGGAGCAGAGAGTGATAGCAGGTAAGGTCAGGCAGTTAATTGGAGGTAGGATAGAGTGAGAGCAGATTTCTATAGGTTATTGTAGGGTCTATTTGGAGTGGATGGAATGCCTCTAGAGGATGATGACTAGTAGAATGACATGATTTAAATTATGTTTTACATGAATTTAGGAAACTGTGTAAGTACAAGAGGTATAATTTTATGAAGGCTATTCACTGGTATGTCTATGGATTTATGAACTTATTATATTAAACTTACAGTAACTTCAGAAGTTCAATAAAAACAGTGTGTGTTAATCTTAGCAGCATATCTGCTGATGTAAATTTGAAAAGCAGTCTACAATAGAAAAGTGGCCTACAACATCTTTTATGACCTTGCCCCAGCTGGATTTCTGGTTTTGTCTCACATCACTCTTCAGGCTATTTTTGTTTGTTTTGCTCCAGCCCTATTGGCCCTTCTTTCTCCAGTTCCTGGAAAGGTCTATTCCTTTTCCTTCCTCAGGGCCTTTGCACACGCTGTTTCCTATGCTTTGTATACACCTCTGCCCCCCTCATCTTGACCTGTGCCTAATTAACTCCTAGTCATCCTTCACAACTGGGCATTTCTGGTTGCATCTCAATGGTGTTCTTAATTTCTTCCTGCAGATCTGAATTTCCATCTGATATAGTTTCTCTTTAATTTTAATAATTTTATTTAGCATTGTGATAAAGATCTCCCAAGAAGTCCCTTAGTTTTTGTCTGTCTAAAAATGTTATCTTGCCTTCATTTTTTGAAGTATATGTTTGCTGATTAAGAATTATAGGTTGATAGCTTTACCTTTCAGCACTTTTAAGATGCCATTCCATTAACTTCTGGCTTCCACTGTTTTATAAGAAGTTCGCTATAATTCTCACTGTTGTTCCTCTGAATATAATGTGTCTTCTCTGTTGTTCAAAGATTTTCAGTATGTGTTTGGATTTTATTGGTTTGATGGTGGTAAACCTAGACGTGTTTTGTTCATTGAACACTTTTATGGGTTGGTTTTTATTTTTAATCAGTTTTGGAAAATTTCTAGCCAAGATCTTCTTTTTAAATACTTTATTTTCCCCATTCTTCCTCTCTTCTCCTTTGGGGATTCTAATTACATGTATGTTAAACTTTTAAAAAATACTATCTCACAGATTTTTGACACTGTTCCTTTTTTTCCCATTTTTTTTTCCTCTCTATTCCTCCCTTTGGATATTTTCTCTTACCATGTCTAGGAGTTGACGGATGCTTTATTCTGATGCATGCAGTCTGCTATCATCACTATCTGGTAAATTCCATCCCTTCCTTCCTTCCTCCCACCTTCCCTCCCTCCCTCTCTCTCTTCTTCCCTCTCTTCCTCCCTTCTTGCCTGCCTTCCCTCCTTCCCTCTCTCCTTCCCTTTCTTTCTTTGTTCCTTCTTAGAATTTCCATTTTTTCCCTAGAGCCTCCATTTTTCTGTTGAAATTTCCTACTTCTTCATCTCACTAATATTTTTCTATACATTTTAAAATCTAATTATTGTAGTTATTTTAAAGTCTGTCTTCTAATGCCAACATCTACATTTTCTGGGAATTTAACTCCATTGACTGTTTTTTTCTCTTAATAATGGGTCATATTTTCCTGCTACTTTGCATGTCTCATAGCTTTTTATTTTATGCAAGACAGTTTCTGTAAAAGAATGATAAAGGTTGAACTAGATAATCATTTTTGCTTCAATTTCCCTAAAAAGGGAACATCTTCTTTTATGTCAAGCACCTAGTAAGAGAGACTGAGAATTTGGATCCCATATGAAGCCCTGCCAAGCAAGGCAGTAGTATAGTTTTAATTTGTTTTAGTTTACTTCCAGTTTCAAATGAACTACAGTGATCTCTTTTTTCTTTTCTTTTTTTTTTTTAAACATTTTTTTTTTATTATACTTTAAGTTCTAGGGTACATGTGCACAACGTGCAGGTTTGTTACATATGTATACTTGTGCCATGTTGGTGTGCTGCACCCATCGACTCGTCAGCACCCATCAACTCGTCATTTACATCAGGAATAACTCCCAATGCCATCCTTCCCCACTATCCCCTCCCCATAATAGGCTCCGGTGTGTGATGTTCCCCTTCCCGAGTCCAAGTGATCTCATTGATCAATTCCCACCTGTGAGTGAGAATATTCGGTGTTTGGTTTTCTGTTCTTGGCGATAGTTTGCTGAGAATGATGGTTTCCAGCTGCATCCATGTCCCTACAAAGAACACGAACTCTCCTTTTTTATGGCTGCTTATTATTCCATGGTGTATATGTGCCACATTTTCTTAATCCAGTCTGTCACTGATGGACATTTGGGTTGGTTCCAAGTCTTTGCTATTGTGAATAGTGCCGCAGTAAACATACGCGTGCATGTGTCTTTATAGCAGTATTATTTATAATCCTTTGGGTATATACCCAGTAATGGGATGGCTGGGTCATATGGTATTTCTAGTTCTAGATCCTTGAGGAATCACCATACTGTTTTCCACAATGGTTGAACCAGTTTACAATCCCACCTCCATCTCCAACTTTCCAGGTGCTCAACTCAGGGGACAATTCCTTTGATCTCACCACTCTTTAAACTGGGAAGGGGTTAGTTTTCAGCTTTTTAGTTAATTTTAATCCATCTCCAGATTCAGCCGTGGCAAGGCCCTGGAACCTAAGTGCTGTGTGAGATTGTGATCTCACTGGGTTCTGACTCTCCCCAACTCCTTTGTCTGCCAGATTCATATGTGTGTATGTCTATGTGTGTCCCAGGTTGAGGGAGGGGTGGCTGTCACAACAAATACTCATTTTTGTGTTTGTACCTTTTTCAGATTCTTGTTTATGTTGTTAGAATTTGTTTGGTTCCAGCAAAGACTCTCTGCCTATGGCAGATCCGTACCTAAATTATGCAATTGTTCCCAGGTGTGACGGTAGGGCCAACAGCTGTTCTATATCTTCACTTGGGCTATGTCTAGTTCCACTGTAAATCTTGTACTAAAAAGGCAGTACAAGAAAAGTCCATTTTTCTCTACTGTTTTTTCTCCAGCTTTTTATTTTGAACAAATTGAAACTTACAGAAATGCTCTAGATTCACTTTCATTTACCAGTTTTAATATTTTGACACATTTGCTGTCTCTGTTATACAAACACTGACACAGACATTTTTCTAATCCATTTGAAAATGAGCTGTAGATATGATATCTCACCCCTAAATACTTCAGAATATGTTGCCTAAAAGCAAGACATTCTCCTACATAATCATAATACTGTTATCATACTTGAGAAATTTAACACCAATAATTATACAATAATATCTTAATACAGCCCATATTCTCATTTTCATAGTTTATTCCCATAAATTCTTTGATGCTTTTATTTTGGATCCAGAATCTGATTAAGGATCGTACATTGCATTTAGTTGTTATTTTACTTAGAAAAGTTTATCTCAAACGGTTTCTCTTTTTTTTCATGGCATTAACATTTTTGAGGAGTCTAATTATTTTGTAGAGGTCTGACAATTTGGATTTGTCTGATTGTTTCCTCATTAATAGATTCAGATTAGACTTTTATTTTATTTTATTTTATTTTGAGACAGGGTCTCACTCTGTTGCCCAGACTGGAGTGCAGTGGCACAGTTTTGGCTCACTGTAGTCTCTGCCTGCCAGGTTCAAGCGATTCTCATGCCCTCAGCCTCCCGAGGAGCTGGGATTACAGGTGTGTGCCACCTCACCTGGCTAATTTTTATACTTTTATTAGAGACAGGGTTTCGCCATGTTGACCAGGCTGGTCTTGAACTCCTGACCTCAAGTAATCTGCCTGCCTCGGCCTCCCAAAGTGTTTGGATTACAGGCGTGAGCCACCACACCCAGCCAGATTAGACATTTTAATGAAGAATGTGGCACATATGATGTGTCCTTTTCTTTGCATTACCTCTGGAGGCTTGCAAAACCAATTTGTCCCATTATTGAATTTACTAAGTTAAATCACATGGTTAAGGTGGTATTTGTCATATGTCTCTATTATAAAAATGCCCTTTTTCCTTTTAATTAATAGCTGAAATGTGGGATGATACTTTGAGACACCTGAGTATCCTCTTCTCCCATAACATTTACCAACTGATTATGCATCCACTGATGATCCTTGCCTGAATTAGTTATTACATTAGCCATTGCAAATTGTAATTTTCAAATTCTGCCATTTCATCTACATTTAATGGTGTTCTATAAAGATAAATCCCTTCTCCTGCCATTTTCTTTTATTATATGTGCATAGGATTTTTTTTTTTATTCAATGTTTTATAATCATCGCAATTCTTTTTGATGCTCCCATTGTCACAAATTTGTCTGGTAGTAGTCTCCCCACCTTTTAATGATATATAATTCATACATTTACATTTGCATATTTTAATTGTTCAGTGGATATATATGTATACAATCTTGTATCCAGGAACTAGATCAATGTATAGACTATTTCCAGCCCCCAAGCAGGCTCACCTCTGTTCCTGTCCAATCTGTATCCCTCCCCATCCTTCAAAACAGGTAGCCACTCTTCTGTCTCTATCACTATTGATTAGTTTTGCCTATTTGGAAGTTTCATATGAGTGGAGTCATACTTTCTTATGACTGACGTCTTTCTCTCAACAGATGTCTGTGATATGTATCCACATTGTTTTCCAAAGTGCTTGTACCAGTTTTCACTCCCATTGGCAATGTACAAGAATTCCAATTTCTTCTGTCAATATATCCGTGTCAGTGCTTGGCATTGGCAGTCCTCTTAATTACAGTCATTCGGATGAGTGAAATGGTACCTTATAGTGGGTTTAGTTTGCGTTTTCCTGATGAGTAATGATATTGAGCACCTTTTAATATGGCTTATCATATTTAGATATTCTCTTTTGTTTAATACCTAAGTCTTTACCCATTAAAAAATACTTGGGTTATTTTATTCATATATGGGAACTCTTTGTCTGCAAGTATATATATGTTCTGCAAGTCACTTCTCACCACTTATGACCTGTCTTTTCATCTTTTTGGGTTTTGTGATTTTTATCTTTGTGTACATGATCTTTTGGGGGTTTGTTGATGAAGTAGTTCTTAATTTTCGTGAAGTTCCATTTATCAATCTCTTATGTTTAGTCCTTTTTGTGTCTGATTAAAAAAATCTTTGCCTACTGTAGGTCATAAAGATTTTCTCATATTTTCTTTTAGAAGCTTGAAGAAAATATAAGGGAAAACCTTGGTGTAGCTTTCACATTTTGGTTTGTAATCTGTCTAGAATCTTGTATACAGTATGAAAGAGGTTCCAGATTCCTTCCTCCCTTACCCCACCCCAAATAGGATGCCCAGTTAACTTAGTACGTTTTTGTTAAAAAGAAAATTTTTCCCTGCTGAATTGTAGTGGGCCTTGTGTCATAAATAAAATGACTATATAGTTTTGGATTTATTTTTACGCCTCAATTATGTGCTATTAGTCTGTTTATCTTCAAGCCAGTATCACACTGCCTTAAATATTGTAGCTTTATAAGTTTAATAGAAGATCTCCAACCTTGTTCTTCGTCAATATTGCCATAGCTATTCCAGGTCCTTTGTGTTTCCATACAAATTTTAGAATCAGTTTGTCACTACTCCCCTCTCTTTCAACACATATACAACCTGCTGGTTAATCTCTAGATTAATTTAGAATGGACATTCCTGAATATACTAAATCTTCCAATCTATAAACATAGGTTTATATTCGTCTCCTTTAATTCCTTTCAGCAATGTTTTATGTTTTGCACATATTTTATTAATCTCTAGATATTTTATGATTTTGGCACTATTTTCTGCCCTTTTAATATATCTCATTGGTGTCTGAACACTTCCTTTCAAATACAAAAAGGTTCCAGAAACAAATTATTCTGTAATACACACAAAATTGTTTCAGAATTACTGCACTAATGTCATTACCAATAACAAACCTGCCAAGTATGGTTCAGTATTTCTCTAGTTATTTTTCTCCTGTGAGTATATTCTACTAAGGAGGTGTAGTCAGAGTATAAAAGTTAAACAATTCAGAAGCAACCTGAATTGTTTTTATTTCTCCATGTTGTATTATCATTTTGATAGTGCAATTTGAATCTTTTGTTTCTGTTTCTACTTATACTGCCTTTATATCTTGGCTAATGCTTTCATTTTGTAGTCAGAATTTTGGTTATGTTGATAATCTTGAGCAGTGTAGTTTATAACCACATGATAAAGGTGGTAGAGGTGACATTGATAACATCTTGCCAGATATATTTTCTATTTTAGATGAGTAAGCAATGGTCAAGTTCGAGTCTTTGCAACAATGGATGGAGACATGGAGGTGTACTCACTGGTTTTTCAACAAAGTTGACTGCTTTCATAGAGATTTTTTGTAAATTTAGGATAGGATATAATGATATCTTAGATTTTCAGAGACAAAAAGATCAATGTTTTCTGTCATACAACCAGCTGAAATTCTTTATAAAGATAGTACAGTTTAAAATAGCATTTACATATCACTGACACATTAAACTCTGTGTGAGCCAAAATTGTACTGTAAGTTCAGATTGAAATATGTAACTGGTTAATCGAGCGGCTTATCCGTACAGGCTGTGCATAATCTGAAAATCTGAAGTCTGAAATACTACAAAAGTCTTAAAACTTTTTGAATGCCAACATGACTCTCAAAGGAAATTCTCATTGGAGCATTTCAGATTTTGGTGGTTTTTTTTTTTTTTTGGATTAGAGATGCTCAACCAGTAATTAAAATGCAAATATTCCTAAATTTGAAAAACTGAAATCCAACCAACACTTCTGGTCACAGCATTTTGGATAAGAAATACTCAACCTATGTATGGTACAAAAATAGACCAAAACTCCAAGAAAGCAACCAGGCTTACTTATTATCAAGATACAGCGCCCTGAGATCCTCAAAGCCTACTCCAAACTAAAAGTCTTCCTAGATAATAGGACTGCCCTAAGTGGCATCAAACAGAAGATGTTCAAGCCATGTCTCTTAAACCTAGCATTTTTGTGGTTCTATGTGGATAGCAGGATTAGCAGGATTCTTAACAACTATAACATTCTCTGAAGAGAGGTAGCATAACCTTCATAGTGCCAGCAATCTTTTAAGGAAGCACTCATATAGTGTTTGAAGCATTATTATAGTTAATATTAAGCAATATAAAGCAATAGTATAGTCAATAAAGAAAAGCAGCAGTCAGAGGTAGGTAATTTGTTTTAAACCTAAACATTATAGTAGCAAGTTAGGATTGATCCAGCAAATAGTAACTCTAGTAAAAACTCTTGGAATAAATCTTAAACATGATCTGTTTGATACTAATACTAACCACAATTTGTGACTCACTAGTCAGTTGTTCTATTTATTTTGAAGTTATGAAGATAAATCAATTAGATTATGCTGTATTTCCAATATTGTAAGTTAATAGATTGAAAACAGAGATTGAAAAATTAAGCTGTTTTTGAGATTCCTTAGTTATTGATTCTTGAGTGAATGATTAAAAATTATTACGCAGAAAATAAAAGCCTGTTGTTAATATCTACACAGTATTATGTTGCAATATAATCAGTGTTATGAAATGTGTGCTAAAAATTATATACTAGATGATTGCAGTTTATGCAATTAAGATTTTTATTGAATTTATTTTCACAGTAAGTGAATTTCTTGTACTTAAAGATAACATACATTTGTATAACCCCTTTTGAAGCAGTTCACATGTATATTTCCTTTAAATCTCAAATTTCAAAATAATGCCTTTAAAAAGCATTGACATTTTAAACTGTCACACTATTTTTATTTTACATTTAAAATTAGAGAGAAAGAAAAAATATTTACTTGTTGAAACATAAGGCATGACTAAATCAAATCTCTTCACTATTTTCAAAGTATATGAGGTCATCTGGAATGGCAATTATGTTTGTACCAGATCTAGTAAAGCACGTTGTGTTACTAGAGAAACAATAGAAAGCACTTTCATGGACATTTGATTTCATGCACTCAGAATTTTGGAGGGAGAAGACCTTGCCCTTCATTACAGTCCTGTAATTGGGTTTTCTTGTCCCTACTTTCAGAGGATGTAATTCAGTTTTGGTGAACTGAGTGACTTCAGCTATTAAATGAAACAAATTCCTGAGAGATGATAATGTCATTGAATGTGGGTAACAAATGTGGGGGAAACATCTGTATGAAGAAAATTCTCAAATTGCACATTGCATAGTTTGAATACTTGCTTGTTTGAATACTTGTTTTTGTACAGAGACTGATGGCTTTACAAATTTTGATCATACAGGCATACTTCAGAGATGTGCAGGTTTAGGACCAGACTGGGGCAATAAAGTGAATACCATAATAAATCAAGTCATGCAAACCTTTTGGTTTTCCAGTGCATATAAAAGTTATGTTTACACTGTACTGTAGTCTGTTAAGTGTGAAATAGCATTATGTCTAAAAAACAATGTACATACCATAATTTAAAAATAAGTTGCTAATTCCAGCACTTTGGGAGGCTGAGGCAGGCAGATCGCCTGAGGTCAGGAGTTCAAGACCAGCCTGGTCAACATGGTAAAACCCTTTCTGTATTAAAAATACAAAAAAAAATTAGCTGAGTGTGGTGGCGGGTGCCCGTAGTCCCAGCTACTCAGGAGGCTGAGGCGGGAGAATTGCTTGAACCCCGGAGGCGGAGGCTGCAGTGAGCTGAAATTGCACAACTGCACTCCAGCCTGGGCGGCAGAGTGAAACTCTGTCTCAAAACAAATGAACAAACAAACTGCCAATGATCATCTGAACCTTCAGCAAGTTGTTCAAATGGAGGGTCTTGCCTTGATGTTGACGGCTGCTGACAGAGGGGTTGCTGAGGATTGGGATAGCTGTGGCAATTTCTTAAAATAAGATAACAATGAAATTTGCTGTGTTGATTGATTCTTTCTTTCACGAAAGAGTCCTCTGTAGCATGTGATGCTGTTTGATAGCATTTTACCCACAGTAGAACTTTCAAAATTGGAGTCAGTCCTCTCAAACCCTGCCACTGCTTTCGCAACTAAGTTTATGTCATATTCTAAATCCTTTGTTGTAATTTCAACAATGTTTACAGTATCTTCACCAGTAGTAGATCCCATTTCAAGAAATTTCAAGAAACCACTCTTCTTTGCTCATTTAAGAAGCAACTCCTTATCCTTTAAGTTTTATCATGATATTACAGCAGTTCAGTCACATCTTCAGGCTCCACTTCTAGTTATCTTGCCATTTCTACCACATCTGCAGTTACCTCCTCCACTGAAGTCTTGAGCCCATCTAAGTCTCCCATGAGGGTTGAAATAAACTTCTTCCAAAGTCCTATTAATGATGATATTTTGACCTCCTCCCGTGAATCAGAATGATTTTCATGGTATCTGAAATAGTTAATCCATTCCGGATTTAAATTTCATTTTCCCAGACTCATCAGAGGAATCACTGTGGCAGTTAGAGCTTTATGAAACATATCTCTTAAATAATAAGACCTGAAAGTTGAAATGACTGCTTGCTTCATGGGCTGCAGAACAGATGCTGTATTAGCAGGCATGAAACCAACATTAATCACTTCATCCGTCTCCACCCGAGCACTTGTGTAACCAAGTGCATTGTCAATGAGCAATAATATTTTGAAAAGAATCTTTTTTCTGAGCAGTAGGTCTCAAGAGTGGGCTTAAAATATCCAGTCAATCATGCTAAAACAGATGTGCTGTCATCTAGGCTTGTTGCTCCATTTGTAGATCACGTGCAAAGTAGATTTAGTGTAATTCTTAAGGGTTCTAGGATTTTTAGAATGGTCAATGAATATTGACTTCAAGTTAGTCACTGGTTGTGTTAGGTCCTAACAAGAGAGTCAACCTGTCCTTTGATGTTTTGAAGCCAGCCACTGACTCCTCTCTGACTAGGAAAGTCCTAGATGACATCTTCTTCCAGTAGGAGGCTTTTTCATCTGCACTGAAAATCTGTTGTTTAGTGCAGCCACCTGCCTCAGTTATGTTAGCTAGATCTTCTGGATAACTTGCAGCTTCTGCATCAGCATTGCTGTTTTACCTTGTACTTTTATCTTATGGAGATGGCTTCTTTCCTGAAACCTCATGAACCAACCTTTGCTAGTTCTGTAGCTTCCTCACCTCTTTCAGCCTTCATAGAATTGAAGAGAGTTAGGGTTTTGTTCTGGATTAGGCTTTGACTTAAGGAAATGTGGCTGGTTTGATCTTCCATCCAGAACATTAAAACTGTCTGCATATCATCTATAAGGTTGTTTTACTTTTAATTTCCTTCAATAATTTTTCTTTTGCATTCCAGACTGTTAGGCATAAGAGGCCTAGCTTTTGGCCTCTCTCAGATTTTGACGTGCCTTCTTCACTAAGTTCAATCCTTTCTAGCCTTTGACTTAAAGTGAGAGATGAACAACTCTTTCTATTAATTGAACACATAGAGGCCCTTTTAGGCTTATTAGTTTTCCTAATTTTAATATTATTGTGTCTCAGGGAATTTGGAGGCCTGTTGGGAGGGAGAGAAATTGGAGAGTGGCTGATCGGTGGAGCAGTTAGAACACACACATTTATCCATTAAGTTTGCCATCTTATTGGGCATGGTTCAAGGCACCTAAAGCAATTACAATTGTAATATCAGAGATTACTGATCACAGATCACCATAGCAGATATAGTAATAATGAAAAAGGTTGAAATATTGTGAAAATTACCAAAACGTGACACAGAGATGTGAAGTGACCACATGCTTTGGAAAAATGGCACTGATAGACTTGCTTGATGCAGGGTTGCCACAAACCTTCAATTTGTAACAGATGTTATCTGCAAAGCATGGTAAAGGGCAATGAAACGCAGTTTGCCTGTGTATCTTACTGTCAATCATACTGAACTCTCCAGTTAATCTAATAAACAACTTTAAAAAATTGCATTCTAGTAACAACATTATACATTATCAGCAGACCTTTTCAATCTTTTCAGCATTCCCTTGTGGGAGTAGTTCATTCATAAATAGATATGTATGTCAGTTTCATAAAGGATGGTGAGCTTGGTAGAAAAGAGTAAATTGGCTCAGTCTTTTTATAGCAGTACTAGAAATATTCAGTAGTCTGAGGTAGAGCTAAAATATAGGAAACACTTATTTCTGACATGGTCTTTGTCATTCTGTGGAGTCTTAGATACCCCTGCTTGCATTGAAAGACATCATTATTTTAGTGTGACTTAATATCAGATTGCTTGTATTTAATTCTATGCTGTTTTCTGTTGATGGAAAGATGAACTTACTAATACGTTTAGTATATATACAGAAAAATGACGTTATTACAACTGTGATAGTACATTGCTTAATTATGTCCAAAGTGAGCTTTTCAGAAAGGTTTTTGCTTAACAATTTTAGGACTTTTGTTACTTAATTTGATTCTACCACCTACTTTTAAATATTTTGCAACCAAGGGGAGCTTAGGCAAAAAAGTAAAACCAAAAATGGAATATTCCTTTGTAGCAGCACTGTGAATGAAAATACTAAAATTGATGACTACAAAGAGTTCTCAAGTACTGGTTATGGGTAGTTTTGCTGAAATTCATGGGAAAGAAGACAAACAATAGATAAATAATCAACTCAAAATATTCTAAAATTTGGCAGAACATTTTCTTGCTGGTACTTTCCTCCCTTTTAAGATGTAGTTGCATCTTTTTTGGTATTTTCTTGTTGACAATTCATGATACTAATGCTTTACATGATCTTAAGCCACATGTTTCTCTGTCAGTAATATTTCTCACATGCTAGTTTTGCTGTTTATGGAATAAAGTCCAGTAGTTTGTTTTACAACACGCCATTTAAATTGTGTTCAAAATAATTTTATTTTATTTATAAATAGCAATTTTTCCTTGGAATGTCTGTCTTAGTAAATTTAGCAAGTGTACTATACTACCAATTTTTTTTTTCAGTGTACCCGTGTAATGTGGACACCACCTCTCCGTGAAAGCTTCTCATATCCGTTTCTTGTTCTTCAAATGTTGCTTGTGACTCATATTCTCAGGTAACTTTGACTTAACCTTATTTCTGTTTGCATTAAATAATTTAAACTAGAATTTCTTGATCTTCCATAATAAAGTCAACATAATAAAATAACCAATATGATGCTGTTGTTAGTAAAAATATTTTAAGAGTATAACTTAAAAATAGTACCAAAACCATTTCCTCTATCAGCCTTCTGTTCCTCTTCCTTTTTCTTTGTGGTCCACAGTGACTGCTTGAGAAGGAGCAAATTTGCTTTCACTTCTCCTGTCGTTTCCACTTTCTCAAGTCTTCTTCTGTTACCAGTATAACCTCCTGAAAATGAGCAGAAAGAACGTAAAGGCTGGTCTTGTTATAGTGTATCCTGTAAGATACAATCCTTTGGGGCAAAGTGTAATTCACAGAATTCACACTTCTCTCCCTTTCTGCTGACAAATATTGAGCTGCCTTGCTTCAGAGGGTAAAAATGAAACCAAATGGGGGCTATGGAAAAATGGAACAAAGCATGATAAAAATCTGAAGATGACTCAGACCGATAACTCCCTTCAGTGATCCTCCGAATTCGGAAGAACTTTGTTGAAGTCTGTTATGCCAAACCCTTTGGGCAATCTATATTTCCCTCTGAATGTTACAGCAAGCATAGAACTATCACATGGCTTTTAGTCTCCTACGTAGTAGTGTCTTTAGACAGACCTTTCATAGAACATGGGATGGGTAATGTTTTTAAAGTCTGTGTAGCTCTAGCTGTCTCCTAAACTCCTCTTTAATAGGGTTTAAAGCTTCTTTAGCACCTTCAAATAAGGTGAACCTCTATGAATTCATAACCTTTAGCTGTGCCCTGTTGGTTCTGAGGCACATTGAGCAACGGTCCCTTCTCAAACATCTCTGTAAGAAGTGTTGTGCTATAAGAGTCTTTGATTCACCACCACAGATGCTGTTTTTCCACATTCACATTCTTGACCATGGCTTTTTTCTCCAGTGTAGTGCAGACAGCAGACTATCAGTCTCTAGTTCCTTCCTGCTTTTCTTCCTCTGCTCCTGTCTTAAATCCAGCGAAGGCAAACCTTTGATTCTTCTTTCACTCACTGATCTGATCTGTCCCTGAGTAGCTGTGCGGATGCTGCTCTGGGGACTGAGCGCTGCTTCCTTTAGTCCATCTGCACCATGGAAGGTAGTGTTAGTTTCCTGTTGCTGTGTAGCCAGTCACCACATACTGGGATCTACTGTCTTGGAGTTCTCTAGCTCCGAAGTTTTACAATCAGGGTATTGGAGGTGCTACACTCTTCCGGAGGGTACAGAGTGGGAGGGGAGAGAATCAATTTTCTTGCCTTTTCTAGCTTCTAGAGACTGCCTGCATTTCTTGGGAGACCGCCTGCATTTTTTGGGAGACCACCTGCATTTCTTGGGAGACCGCCTGCATTTCTTGGCTTGTGGCTCCTTCATCTTCAAAACCAGCAATGGTGGATTGGGTCCTTCTTTGTCAGTTCACTCCAACCTTCTCTTCAGCCTGTCTTCCACTTTTGAGTACCCTGTGGTTACATTGGGCCCACCTGGATAATCCAGGATATATTCCCTACTGTCAGGCCAGGTGATTAGTCATCTTCATTCCGTCTGCAGCCCTAGTTCCCCTTTGCCATGCAACATGACATGTTCACAGGTTCCAGGGATTAGGGCACAGATATTTTTGGAGGCCATTATTCTGCCTTCCAGGATGGGGCCTCTCCAGTTGCTGTTTCCTGCCTTTAAAAGCTGCCTTCTGTGGGATTCTTCTCTGTTTTTGGCTCCAGGTCCTTCTGTGACAAACTTTTTATGTTTTCTTTAGTCTCTTATCATTGTCTTTTTCAGCTTTACCCACCTCTTCATACCTGTCTTTACTTTTTGCTGAGAAGTTTTAGAGAAATTTCCTTTCTTCAGAGCCTTCTTCATTGTCTCTGTTTATATTCTGGTTGACATTTCCCTTCTCATATTCCTGGCCATCTGAAGCTGAATCAGATGCTGCTTTCATCACTCCTGGTTTAGATCCATCCCATCTTGATCTTCCTCGCCATCTTCATTGGCAGCTTCTGATTGCGATGGCTTTCCTGGTTATGCTCCTTAGTTGGTGTGGCTCCCTGCTTGCTTGGTGTGGCTGTGACTGCTTGCTTGGAAGTGTGGGCTTTCATTTTGCTTTCTTGGACACTGCAGTCTTTTTTTCTGAAGGATAGCAACCTTCTCTCTATTGGCCATCTTCATCTTCTGATATTTCATCCTTCTTACTGACATTGTCTCCTTTGGAAGAGCAGCCATTTCCTTTAGTTCTTGGTTTCTACCTGTAGTTGACATATTGTGACATGAGAGGGAGGTGGTGGGTGGTAATGGCTTGGGGGAGCCAAGAAGAAGCTGAGCAGTGTTGATGCAGGCTGCAGTGCTGAGGATACTGTTATAAAACTGGAAAGGAGACTATTCCTTAATGCTAGGAATCATGTATAAATAAGGTTAGAGGTATATTTTAACAAATTGGTTTTGTCCAGTTTTGCATTTTAAGCATTTTTAGAAATTCAGTTTATATAATCACCTAATACTAGCACAGCTTAGCTTTTTCTTGATTGTTCTTAGCTTTTTTTTTTTTTTTTTTAATTATCCTTGGCAATATTTATGTTTCCATTTCTGTTGTCTTGGGTCAGAGCTATTTTGATCACCAATTGGATTTTCTTTGTTTTCTGTTCATTCCTATCTCCCCATAGTGCATTCTTTACCCAGCTGCCAGATTGGTACTAAATTCTGTTCAGAAATCTTAATGTCTCTTGTTACCCATAAAATGAAAATCAAATTTGGTATTCAAAAGCAGTAGAGAAAAGCTTTATTTTAGACAGTGGCTTTCAAACTTTTGGACTATGATCTATGAGAAATAAGAAATAAGTTTTACACTGTGGCTTAGAATACACATACATGTATGCACACAACTGAAAAGTGTCACAGAATAGAACCACTCGTACGTAGGATATAGTCATATATATTCTGTTTCACTCTGCTGATCTGCATTTTTAAATGCTAAATTTTATTCCATAAGTTGACTTCATAGCTCATTAAAAGGTTATCTGGAGTTTAAAAGTACTTTTGTTGGATTAAAATAGCAGAGAGGGATGTCCTTTGGGGAAGGGATACTTCCAGAAGTGAAGAAAGGCGTTTCGTAATGGTGCTCTATGCTCCAGGTAGGTTTGTCTAACCAGGATGTCTTTACTGTATCCAAGCTGCCTACACTCCATCACCTCAGTATATTAACATGCACACTCCGCTTCTGTGAAGATGGACATGTGTGGGGCTTTGCGTTGGCTTGCAGATTTAGAGGATAAAGTCATCTAAAATCTAAAATCTCCTAAAATCTCCTAAATTACAAGTCAGTACCATAGTGAGATCTCTGAAGATTGCTTCAGAATGGCCCCCATATCTTTTCCTCCACTTAACTTTTCTGTGTTCTCCTACCTGTGCCAGACCCAACTTTTTATCTCACAAGAATACAAAGTCTCAGCCACTTAGCTCTTATTCTACATTCTTGCAGTAGTTGTCTGTGTAATACTTAGCACTTAAAATATACTGCTGTCATCTTTTCACAGGCATCTCCTGCCTTTCTAACCAATGAATCTGTTGAATCAGTATTTTTAAATATTCAGACATGGATTCACCAAAATATAATTTGAAAAAAATGTCCATGAATATACTGACCCAGCCACCCTCCTTCTGTCTGTGTTATTGTTAGCAATAATGGGTATTTACCTTTCAAAGAAAATTGTTGTAATTGAGTATCAGAAGGTATAATTTCTAACCCATTGGTTCATTTTATGTGTAGGTTGTGTTATAACCAGATCATATATATTTAGAGATTCTAATTTGCAGCAGTTTGGAGCCATGCTAGACTATTTTGTGTTTAAACTTACTAACACTTAATTTTATCTTTTCAAGGGCTACAAAACTTTATAAAGGAAGCTTGATTGCACTCTGCATTTCCAATGTGTTTTTCATGCTTCCTTGGCAGTTTGCCCAATTTGTACTTCTTACTCAGGTGAGCTGATTATATTTTAAGTTGTTTTAAGCTTAGCATGTTTGACTGTGTGAACTCATTTGCATAAAATTATAACTGAGATGTTCTATGATTCTGAGTCCTAAAACATTTTCTAGGAAAAATGTTTTTCTAAAACATGTTTTAGAAATGTTGAACAAAAGAAAGTTCAGGGTAGAGAAATATGTAGAATTATTTATTAATGATTGTTAATTATTTACTTCCTAACATAATGCATTTATTGAACTTAAATTTGTAAGAATGCTTATATTTGTTATTCAGTATTGTTAATGTGCTTAAAAGAGGACTAGTGCTATAACTTTAAGTATTTCTCTTAAGTTATCTATAGTATTTCTCTTACATAAAATGTTTCTTTTATGAATAGGTGTGTACATTCTTGCACATAGAATAAAGACACATAGGATTACAGGATAAATAGCTAACCAGTTCATCTCTTAAAAAATTCTCTCTACCAGTCTGGAAATTTATCTATTGTCTTTCCATGTACTCTTGCCCATTATAAATGGAGGTAGCTTGTTGAGAGAGGGAGTAAATTACATACTCATTTTTTCCCTGCCTACTATTTTTTTTGTTGTTGTTGTTGTACTGGTATATTTGTATAAAGCAGTTGAAGAGTTGCTTTTTTTGTTTTCTCTTTCTTTTTGAGATGGAGTCTTGCTCTGTCACCCAGGCTGGAGTGCAGTGGCATAATCTTGGCTCACTGCAACCCCCACCTCCCGGGTTCAAGCGATTCTCCTGCCTGAGCCTCCCAAGTAGCTGGGACCACAGGCGCCCACCACCACACCCAGCTAATTATTTGTATTTTTAGTAGAGACGAGTTTCACTGTTTTAGCTAGGATGGTCTCGATCTCCTGACCTCGTGATCCGCCTGCTTCGGCCTCCCAAAGTGCTGGGACTACAGGCGTGAGCCACCACGCCTGGCCACCTTTTAATATTTTTTAGAATGTCTTGCTTGGGAAATGAAGTTAGACTTGGATTTGAGTCCTAATTCTATTCAGTAGCCTTTTAATTTGGATAAAATAGTTAACTTTTCTTAGTTTAGGTTTTCTCATTTCTGAAATAGAGATAATAAAAGAACCTACTTTACTGGGTTGCAGATAGGACCAGATGAAGTAATGTATATGATTCTTAACACGGTACCTGGTACTTAGTAGGTTTCAGTAAAGTTAGTTGGTTTTATCATTATTTTAAAAAATAGGCTCTGTTTGTACTACTTTTTACTTTGATCTTGTCTTGTAGACTCGTTTGTGTAACTTAGTTTGATAACATTTTCAATCAGTTTCTGGTTTAAAATTGTCTCTGAGATTCTGTCTTTAAAATTCCACCCTGTAAATGTACTGTGTGTTGCTTAGCCCTTAGCCTGAAAAGGGAGCATTCTCATTGCTTCCTGATAGTGGACACCGCCTGCTTTTCTGTGGAGGTGAAGGGGACCTTATGTTGTGGGGCTTATGTTGAATAATAACACACACTTCCCCACAGTTGTTGTGTCATATCAGGCACCCCAAGAAATGCAGTATTCTCCATGGGTAACTCTGAATAAAGGGAAACTGTTGTTTTTCTCACTAATGGAAAAATTTGTTGTAGATTGCTTTAGAGATAAAAAACTTGATGAATGAAACTTAAGTTATATGTTTATTTTGCAATCTGTTTATACTATGCTTTTGTAGTAGGACAGGGAGAATTTAATTTGAGTTGCTTTCTTTATGAGGAAGGGTGTAGAGGCATTGTCTGACATATTACCTTTATGTAAGAGATACTGTATCATCATTTAATCAGTTCATCTAAATAATTCCAATACTCTTAGAATTATCGAGATATAACATACAACTTTCTTCCAAATGGAAAAGAAAATTAAAAATACCTTTACAGTGAAAGTAGTCAATTTGAAATTGATAAATTTGATTATAACTAACTCTTGAATATTTGTATTAATGAAAGAACGCTAATGGAGATACTTGTAAAGAGTAACTGTCAAGCAGAAATTAAGGTATTTTTATGCACACATGCATTGCATAATTATTTTTCAGTTTAATGTACCTTCCCCAATTATGTATTAGTTGTCATGTTATAATTACATTTTCATCTTTTTTGATTAGATAAGGCACTTTTTAATTGTACATGTTGACAGTGGGGTTGACCTGAAATTAAAATGAGTATTGTTTTGGACGATCGACAAAGTAGACAATTCACATGATTGAGAGAGCTGTGTATCAGAGAGAAAAATCAACCAATATTTTCTATATTAATATATTGACTATATTTAATGATAAATTGGCAGATAAAAGGAAAACAAAAGAACTCACTGTGTGTAGATATAAATCAGTTGAAACAACAATAAAAATATTCTTCATTCTTGTGGCTGTTCATTTTATCTTTTTTACTTTTAATTTCTTTTTAAATTTCAGATTGCATCATTATTTGCAGTGTATGTTGTCGGGTACATTGATATATGTAAATTACGGAAGATCATTTATATACACATGGTAATAATTTTTTATTGTTCTTTTCCATTTAGTTTGTCCTTAAAATAAACTCCTAATTAATATTTGATTTGTGAATATTTGAAATGTTCACACATTGTGATATAATCAGCAGGCCTTGTTTTGATAGACCACTCACAAATATTTAATTTGGGTCATATTATCTGATTGAAGTTGTGCCCAACTTATGCATTATCAGTAAAAGAAATAATTTATGAAACAGAACCTTGGGACTGATATATTATCCAGGAGTTGCCTGTTAAAAGTAGAAGGGCCCAACATGGTGGCTCACGCCTGTAATCCCAACACTTTTGAGAGGCCAAGGTGGGGTTCACTTGATGCCAGGAGTTTGAAACCAGCCTGGGCAACAGAGCCAGACCTCATCTCTACAAAATAAAAAATTTTAGCATGGTGACGCATGCCTATAGTACTAGCTACTTAGGAAGCTGGTGTGGGAGGATCGCATTAGTCCAGGAGGTTGAGACTGCGGTGAGCTATGATCACGCCACTGCACTCCAGCCTGGGCAACATAGCAAGACCATATCTTTACAAAAAAGTAAAAAAGTTCATTTACTGAGTGTCAACTATCCAGGCATGTGGAACACACCAGCATTCATATTACTACATTCTAACAGCATAGGGGAAAGAAGGAAGACAGAAGATAAATAATAAACATAGTAAATGGGTAAATTATGTAGGATGTTAGAAGGTGATAAGGATTTTAGGCGAGGTATGGTGGCTGGGGAAGTTGAGGCAAGAGGACATTTGAGCCCAGGAGTTTAATACCAGCCTGGGTGAGACCCCATCTCTGTAAAAAAAAAAAAATACAAAAAAAGATTTTAGAAGAAAGAAAAGGTCAGGGTAAGGCAGATCAGGAGCACCAAGATCAGGGGGTAGGAGATGGAAAAATCAAATGAGGTGGTCAGGGCAGGTCTTCTTGAGAAAGGGGATTAGAACAAAGATTGGAAAAAGGAGAAGGAGCTCGCCAAATAGATATGAAAGAAACTGATCTCTAGGTTGGTGGAACAGCTAGAACAAAGACCCAAAAGCTGGTTGGTTGATATTCTTGAATGGTTGTCCTTTAAAAACAAACATTTGTCTTCTCTCTCACTAGTTTTTATAATTTTGATGTTCTTTTCCTGATAATTTTACAGTTGTCATAATATCCCATTATTTTCGTTTTCTTAATAATTTATACATATAAAAGAACATTTATAATGTGTAAGGAAGTTATAAACACAGTCATAAAATAAACAACCGGGAGCCTATTCTCCAAATGGAAAATAGAACCTTATCGTTACTTTTAAGTCCTGTATGCCCTGAGCTCATCCTCTCACTGCTCCTAGAGGTAACCGCTATTCTGACTTTTTGAATTGTAATCATTTTGCTTTTCTTTATAACTTTACCATACGTGGATTACTAAATAATATATATTTTTATTATTAAATGTTCACATTCTTTGTAAGGTTTATACAAATGGCATTTTATAAATACTATTTTTTCACTCAGATTTCTGCTACTTATATGTAACTAGAATTCAAATATCTTCACTGCTATATATTTTCCATCATATAAATAAAGTATAATTCATTTGTTCATTTTCTTGTTGAAGGACGTTTAGGTTCTCTCCTCTCCCCCCAACTTCTTTTTTTGGTTTTAAATAATGCTGTAGATTCTTCACATATCTCCTAGGGCACATACGTTGAGAGTATCTCTAGGGTGTTTTACCTAGTAGTAAACTTGTTGGGTGGTAAATTATGTACATGTTCGACTTTATAAATACCAAATTGTTTTTCTAAAATGATTGGACTACTTCCAACAGCAATGTATTATTCCGATAGCAGCTTATGTTATTCTACATCCTTTTTTATTTTATCAATCTGGTTCATGTAAAATGGTATCTTGTGACCTTAATTTGCATTTTCTCTGATTCATAATGAAGCTGAGCATCTTTTGGTATGTTTATACACCCTTCATGTTTCCATTGTTGTAAATTCTTATTGAGATCTTTTACCAGTTTATCTTACGTCCAAAAGAAAATGACATCTATTTTAGTCAGTGCGGTGTAATCCATTATTTTTGTTATTTATGTTGATGCTCAAATTGTTCCACACTTGTCCAGCTATTGAAGCTGACTTCTCTTTCCTTTTAACATGTCCTTATCATGCTTTGAGCACTTTTAAAAAAAAATTAATAAATGTTAAGTTTCATGAAATGCTTTTCTACATCTGTTTAGATGATTCTGTGTATTTCCCCCTCTTTAGTCTGTTACTGTAATGAATTAACATTAATTAATTTTCTAGCATTAAATAAACTTGTTTTTCTGGGCTAAACACAATTTTTTCATGTCGCTGGATTGAGTTTGCTGTTATTTTGATGGGATTTTTACATCCTTGTTCATGAATGAGTTAGACAGTAATTATACATTCTTTAGACTTGGCTTATTTTTTCCCAAACTATTTAAAATAGTTTTTTATTTTGTAGTGTAAACCAGATTAAATGTTAAGCCTTCAGAGTTGGCTGGTCACATAGGCAACTATGGCTGAGGGCCTTGACTCAAAGCTATAGTTATAAAATTATAAAATTGCACAGCGTAGTTTGTAGTAAAACCTACCTTGGGTGAATGATACATGCTTTATTATATGACTTACTATTTTCTATCTTCTTCCATTATCATTTTATAAATTCCTAAATTCTTATAGTTACAAAAAGAAAAAATATGTAGAATTATTTCCAGAAAATTATGTTTCCATTTTTTATTGTGGTAAAATACATGTAACTTAAAATTTACCACCTTAAGCATTTTTAATTATACAGTTCAGTGATATTAAGTACATTCATAGTTTTACAGCCATCACCACCATCTATTTTCAGAACATTTTTCATCTTGCAAAACTGAAACTCTATACCCATTAAAGTCCTTATTCTTTCATCTTCCCAGCCCCTGGAAACCACCATTCTACTTTCTGCCTTTGTGATTTTGACTACTTTATGTATGTCATGTAAGTGAAATCATACAGTATTTGTCTTTTTGTGACTGGCCTATTTCAATTAGCCTACTGTCCCCAAGTTTCCTCTATGTTGAAGCATGTCAGAATTTCCTTCCTTGTTAAAGCTAAATAATAGTCCATTGTGTGTACACATACACACACACTAGATTCTGCTTATCCATTCAATCTGTCCATGGATACTTGGATTCCATTTTGTGTACACATATACACACACACACACACACACGATTTTGTTTATCCATTCAACCTGTCCATGGATCCTTGGATTCCATTGTGTGTATACAGACACACACACACACACACACACACACACACACACACGTGCGATTTTGCTTATCTATTCAGTCTGTCCACGGATATTTGAGTTACTTCTATGTTTCAGCTATAGTAAATAATGATGCTATGAACATGGGTAAACAAATATTTTTTGGGATCTTGTTTTCAATTATTTTGAGTATGTACCCAGAAGTGGAATTGCTGGATTGATCATATGGTAAATCTGGTTTTTTAAGGAACTGCCAAACTTTTCCATAGTAGCTGTACATTTTACATTCCTTTGAACAGTGCACGAGGTTCTATTTTCTCCCTGTAATCACCAACATTTATTTTCTGCTCTTGTGATGGTAGCCATCCTAATAGGTATAAGGTGATATCTCTCTGTGGTTTTTGTTTCTTAATTTAAAATCTTTATTTTTCAGAGAAGTTTTAGGTTCATAGCAATTTTTTTTTTTGAGATGGATCTTGCTCTGTCACCCAGGCTGGAGTGCAGTGGCACGATCTTGGCTCGCTGCAACCTCCGCCTCCCGGGTTCAATCGATTCTCCTGTCTCAGCCTTCCAAGTAGCTGGGATTACAGGCACGCACCACCACACTCGGCTAATTTTTGTATTTTTAATAGAGACAGGGTTTCCCCATGTTGGCCAGGCTAGTCTCGAACTCCTGACCTCATGTGATCTGCCCACCTCAGCCTTCCAAAGTGCTGAGGTTAAAGACATGAGCCACCGCACCCAGCCAGGTTTATAGCAAAATTAAGCAGAAAGTACAGACTTCCCATATACCCCCTGCCCCCCAACCATACACGACCTATCCCTCTATTGACATCCCGCACCAGAGTGGTACATTTGTTACAATTGATAAACCTACATTACACATCATAATCACCCAAAGTCTGTAGTTTACATTAGGCCTCACTTTTCTATGGGTAGTTGTTGTGTTTTGTTTTGTTTTTTGAGACAGGGTCTTGCTCTGTTGCCCAGGCTGGAGTTCAGTGGTGCAAATATGTCTCACCACAGCCTTGACCTCCTGGGCTCAAGGGATCCTTCTGCCTTGGCCTCCCAAAGTGCTAGGATTGCAGATGTGAGCCACCACAATCAGCCTGGGTTTTGACAAATGTATAATGACATCTGTCAACCATATAGTATCTTGTAGAACAGTTTCACAGCCATAAAGTTCCTCTGTGCTCCACCTGTTCATCCCTCCTTCCCCCTAACCCATGGCAACCCCTGATCTTTTTACTGTCTCCATAGTTTTGCCTTCTGTATAGTGTCATGTGTTTGAAACCATACAGTATGTAGCCTTTTCATATTGGCTTCTTTCACTTAGTAAAAAGCAAATAAGTTTCCTCCAAGTCTTTTCGTGGCGTGATAGCTCATTTCGATCTTGATTATTATTAACATTATATGGATGTACCACTGTTTATTTTTTCACCTGTTGAAGGACATGTTGGTTAACTCCAAGTTTGGGCAATTATGAATAAAGCTGCTGTAAACATCTGTGTGCGGGTTTTTACATGAATGTTTTAGTTCATTTGAGTAAATACCAAGGAAAGGGATATTTGGATGGTATGGTGAGAGTATGCTTAGTTTTTAGGAAATTGCCAAACTGTCTTCCAAAGTGGCCAAACCATTTTGCATTACCACCAGCAATAAATGAGAGTTCCTGCTGCTCCACATCCTTGTCAGCATTTGGTGGTGTCACAGTGGGTTTTGGCCATTTTAATAGATGTGTAATGGTATCTCATTGTTTTAATTTGGTTGAATGTCTTTTAATATGCCTTTTTGGCCATTCTAATAGGTGTGTAATGGTATCTCATTGTTTTAATCTGGTTGAACATCTTTTAATATGCTTTTTTGGCCATTTTAATAGGTGTGTATTGGTATCTCATTGTTTTAATTTGGTTGAACATCTTTTAATATGCTTTTTTTGGCCATCTGTGTATCTTTTTTGGTGAAGTGTCTATTAAGATCTTTTGCTCATATTTTCTTGGGTTGTTCATTTTCTTATTGTCGAGTTTTAAGAATTGTTTGTACATTTTAGATAACAGTCCCTTATCAGATGTGTCTTTTGCAAATACCTTCTCTCAGTCATTGTCCTATCTTTCACAGAGCATACGTTTTTAATTTTAATGAAGTTCAGCTTATCAGTCATTTCTTTCATAAATTGTACCTTTGTTGTTTTATGTAATAAGTCATCACCATACCTAAGGTCATCTAGGTTTCCTCCAATGTTATCTTCTAGGAGCTTTATAGTTTTGCAATGTGCATTTAGATCTATTGTCTGTTTTGAGTTAATTTTCGTGAAGAGTGTAAAGTGTAAGTCTAGATTTATTTTTTGTTTGTGGATCTCTAGTTCCAGCATCTTTTGTTGAAAGGACTATTTTTGCTCCACTGTATTGCCTTTACTCCTCGTCAAATATCAGTTGACGATATATGTGAATCTATTTCTGGGCTCTATATTTTGTACCCTTGATCTGTTTGTATCTTCTTTCACCAATACCACACTGTCTTGTTTATAGTCACTTTATAGTAAGTCTTGAAGTGGGGTAGTGTCAGTCCTCTGACTTTGCTCTTCTTCAGTATTGAGTTGGCTCTATACTGGGTTTTTTATGTTTCCATATAAACTTCAGAATCACTTTATTGATAACTTGCTAGGCTCATTTTTGGGATTGTGTTGAATCTATAGATCAAGTTGGGAAGAACTGACATCTAGACAATATGGAATCTTCCTGTACATGGAATAACGCTTCATGTATTTATAAAGTTCTTTGATTACTTTCATTGAAGTTGTGTAGTTTTTCTCAGATAGATTTTTTACATAGTTAAATTTGTATCTAAGTGCCTCATTCCAGGAATGCAGGAATGTGTTGATATTAGAAATTCTATTAATATGATTTATCACATTAAGAAGTTTAAAAAATCCATAATGTAGTAATTGCCTTTGATACTATAAAGGTATTTGATAAAAGTCAACATCTATTTTTGGTGTTTAAGACCATAATCAAGTGATGGATATTTCATTGAAATTTAAGATACCCACACCTCAAAATAAAAACTAGTATCACATAAAATGATGAAACAATAGAACAATTTTCTATTTCCATTAATGCCAGAAGCATGATAAATATGCCTACTCCCTCTCTTATTACTTAACATTATTGCAGAAATGTCAGCTAATACAATTGACTAACAGATAATTCAAAGGAAAATGTAAAAACATCATTGTTTGTAGTTGATATCATTTTGAATACTTGAGAAATCCAAGTAAACTACTACTGGAAACAATGAAATCATATTCATTGATGCATATTTAATCAAACAATCAGAAAATATGAAGATTCTTGATAAACAGCAGCAAAAATAATATGCTTTAGAAAAAACTCAAGAAAATATGCAGGATCTATATAAAGAAAACTGTACTTGCTAATGCATGTAAAAGAATATTTAAAGAAATGGAAGGAACATGTATTGCTTTGGGATCTAAAGATTCAATGTTGAACAGATATAACTATAAATAACATACGTTATTGAATAAAGTATTTGTAATAAAAATTTTAGTTTTTGAAGCTTGATAAGCTGATTCTGAAATTCACATGGAAATTAACATATATGGATCAAAAATAAAACTTCTAGGAGAAAATTATTTTATTTTTAGTGCCTTTTTAAATGACAGGTAAATCCAAAGACCTAAAGGAAAGGAAAGATAAATTTGCTAACATAAAGATTCAGAAAATAACCATAATACAAAAAAATACCACAAAGGTCAAAAATGAACTGAGAAAAATATTTACAATATATTTACTTGATAAGGGGCTAGGTTCTTATATATATATATACTTTAAGTGCTGGGATACATGTGCAGCAAGTGGAGGTTTGTTACATAGGTATACACGTGCCATGGTGGTTTGCTGCACCTATCAATCCTTCATCTACATTAGGTGTTTCTCCTAATGCTATCCCTCCCCTAGGCAACCCCCACCCAACAGGCCCCTGTGTGTGATGTTCCCCTCCCTGTGTCCATGTGTTCTCATTGTTCAACTAACACTTACGAGTGAGGACATGCAGTGTTTGGTGTCCTGTTCCTGTGTTAGTTTGCTGACAATGATGGTTTCCAGCTTCATCCATGTCCCTGCAAAGGACATGAACTCATCATTTTTTTATAGCTGCATAGTATTCTATGGTGTATATATACCACATTTTCTTTATCCAGTCTATCATTGGTGGGCATTTGGGTTGGTTCCAAGTCTTTGCTGTTGTAAACAGTGCTGCAATAAACATATGTGTGCATGTGTCTTTATAGTAGAATGATTTATAATCCTTTGGGTATATACCCAGTAATGGAATTGCTGGGTCAAATGGTATTTCTGGTTCTAGATCCTTGAGGAATTGTCACACTATCTTCCGCAATAGTTGAACTAATTTGCACTCCCACCAGCAGTGTAAAAGCATTCCTATTTCTCCACATCATCGCCAGCATCTGTTGTTTCCTGACTTTTTAATGATCACCATTCTAACTGGCATGAGATGGTATCTCATTGTGGTTTTGATTTGCATTTCTCTGATGACCATTTATGATGAACTTTTTTTTCATATGTTTGTTTGCTGCATAAATGTCTTCTTTTGAGAAGTGTCTGTTCATATCCTTTGCCAACTTTTTGATGGGATTATTTATTTTTTTCTTGTAAATTTGTTTAAGTTCCTTGTAGATTCTGGATATTGGGGCTGTGTTCTGTAATATCTGAAGAGAGCTGTTAAGGAAAATAATGAAAGCCCAATAGACAGATGGGCAGTGGGAATAAGCAGTTCACACATACACAGAAAACAACATAACCAGCAAATAGAATAAAAGGTGCTGTGTTTCATCTACTATTAAAAGGATGGAAAAGTGAAACAATGAAGTAACATTTTTTCCCTACTGGATTGGCAAATATCTAAAAGAATAATACAATGCTGCCAGAATATATATCCATAGGAACTCTCTCCTGCCCAGTTGGTGGGAAGGTGAATTGGCACAATCTTTTCATAGGTCAATTTGTCAATATTTGTATTGAATTTAAAAATGTGTATATCCTTGATCCATCGATTTTCACTTCTAGTAATTTATTTGTAAATGTACTGACATGTACATAAGGTATACACATAAGGATGTCTATCATAGCCGTGTTTGTATTAGGAAGATCCAAACAAAACAAAATAGAAGTGGAAAGCACTTAAGTGTTTAGCAGTACTCAGAGGACTAGTTAAATAAATTAGGATACATCTATAGAATAGAATACTTTTTCCAGTTCTTAAGCAGAATATATTATTAGATTGGCTTGCATGAGCTCTCTGAAACATATTGTGAATAAAAGCAAGAAATAGTATAGCTTATGGGGTAAGTGCATTTGTGGTTTAACAAAATATATAAACTAGAATTTATACATGTTATCTGGAAGGAGGCACAGGAAACTGTTGATGATGGTTATCTCTGGGAGTTTGAAATGTGGGATGGAGAATGGGCTATTTTAATCTTATAGTCCCTTTTGAACAGTTGGAATTCTGTTTATTATGGGCATGTGCAGTTTTCACAATAAAAAACAAAGGTTTTTTGTTTTATGTGCACTACTTATATTTTTTTCTTGGATTTTTCCAGATTTCTCTTGCACTTTGCTTTGTTTTGATGTTTGGGAACTCAATGTTGTTAACTTCTTATTATGCTTCTTCTTTGGTAATTATTTGGGTAAGTATTAACACTTATATGGCTATTTTTGAAACTAGTGGTTTAACAATTTTTTCTTCACTGACTTAGGATTCATGAGGGCTTTCTGTAGGAACCATCTTAGGTGTCTTACTGAATATACTAGATGTGATGGTGTTCAAGTACTCCTAAAACAGGAAAAAAAAAAGGAAAACTTAGTATCATTCCAGAAAGGTTTCTATGCTTTCTTCTCTCTTCCTCCTTTCCATTTTTATCCTACTACTGCTCCACTTTTTGAACCCCTTTCCTCTCATTGCAATCTTTATAACAGCCACCCCTCTGCATTCCACTGTGATCAGAAGATCAAGGCCTTGGTTACTTTGTTTTTTGTTTTTTGGGTTTTTTTGGTTTGTTTTTTGCCCCTTGTCTACTTGTATGGACTGTTCAGATGGTTTAAGTAAGGTGATGATTCAATTTTATTTTGCTAAATCACTATCAAGAACATCTTTAGATTATGGAGAGATTATTTTACAGAATTAGAACAAATTGATGGAAGGTCATCTAATTCCTTCTACCACATTTGGCAGGATGACTTTATTTTTTTGTTTGTTTTGTTTTGTTTTGTTTGTGTGTGTGTGTGTGTGTGTGTGTTTTGACAGAGTTTCGCTCTTGTTGCCTACGCTGGAGTGCAATGGCGCAATCTTGGCTCACTCCGCCTCCTGAGTTCAAGCGATTCTCCTGCCTCAGCCTTCCGAGTGGCTGGGATTACAGGCATATGCCACCATGCTCGGCTAATTTTGTATTTTTAGTAGAGACAGGGTTTCTCCATGTTGGTCAGGCTGGTCTCGAACTCCCGACCTCAGTTGATCTGCCCACCTCGGCCTCCCAAAGTGCTGGGATTAGGTGTGAGCCACCGTGCCCAGCTGGCAGGTTGACTTTGTAAGTCTAAAAGTCTTCTGAAATTTACAGACTGCCTTTTTTTTGGTGGGTTTCCATTAAAATGTTTTGCAAACTTATTATTCCTTATGTTTAAAGTGCATGTGCTTTAGTTTCCCAATGACTTTAAAAGCGTATTGCACTGTCATAATTGGAATATATTCTACTTCCTGAGTAATTAAGTTACTTAGATCATTTGGGGTTTCTTAATTTCTAGAACCCATTACATTTGAAACCTCCGTTTTCATTTATTTTACAAATAATATTTATTTAAAAGCCCATTTCTTGACCGAGTGCAGTGGTTCATTCCTGTAATCCCAGCACTTTGGGAGGCTGAGGCGGGCAGATCATAAGGTCAGGAGATCGAGACCATCCTGGCTAACAAGGTGAAACCCCATCTCTACTAAAAATACACGAAATTAGCCGGGTGTGGTGGCGGGCGCCTGTAGTCCCAGCTACTTGGGAAGCTGAGGCAGGAGAATGGCGTGAACCCAGGAGGCAGAGCTTGCAGTGAGCCGAGATCGCGCCACTGCCCTCCAGCATGGGCGACAGAGTGAGACTGTATCTCAAGAAAAAAAAATGCATTTCTCAAAAATATGCCTCTTCCCAGTCAGGGCCACCACCCTTTTCAGGTTGTGCCTTGAGTATACTTAGCTACAGAAATTAGCAATTAGCATGATGCTGTATTTTCAACAACAACAAGAAAAATCATAACTTTGGGATTAATAAGTATAGTTCTTCGGTTCTGTGTACTCTGTTTATTATTAGGAAAGGTGACAAAGTACTCAGTTGTGTGTTTTACATATGTACTTTGTCATGTACTGCTATCACCCAGGATAAAGTACATGAATCTTGGTACTATGGACAGGGAAACCATTGAATCGAATATTACATATAAATAAAATCTAATTTAAGTACATTTTATAGGACATTTCAGTTCTATATGTCAGGTATGCTGCTAGATGCACTGAGGTGCATCTTAGGTGTGAATTAAGTATATTTATGTGTATTCCATATATTTTGGTGTATTAAATGATAACAGGGAATACAGCATGTTTGTGCATATTTAACTATAAACACACATTTGTATATATTTATAATTAATCACTTTGAAACCTAAATTGTATCACATTTTGTATTCTTAGGTATTTAGAAACTTCCAAAAAGATTTAATTTGGTTTCAAGTATTTATGTCTGGATCTCTAATCATATTTTTGCCATGTTTGAAGTAGTTTTAGCTCCCCAAGGGTAATACAGTTTGGGAGCATTACCACCTGAAAAATACTTCAGAGAAGTATTTAGTTGATCCATTAAAATTTCATTTGTTGTTTACCCTAAGAGTCAGTAATTTTTAGCTAAAGGAAAATCTTATCCCTGTATGACTGCTGTCCAAAATTCTGAAAATATTATATATCTCGTGGCTCAGAAATAAATCAGATATGTCAAATCAGTCATAGACATTTACATATGGTGATTCTTTTTTCAACTTTAAAAAGTCATGCACTCACCTAATTGACTTTGGATAATAGGGCTGTACCTTGAAGTCACTGACTATAGAAATGAGCGTGTGGATGGTATGTGGAAAGATGACCATGTGCTACATTTTATATACTTGAGAATCTGTATTATTTAGAAGAATTTTTTGGTACTTGAATTTATGTCTATAAGTATTAACTGTGTATACTATGTTATTTTCTCTACTCAGGGTATTCTGGCAATGAAACCACATTTCCTAAAAATAAATGTATCTGAACTTAGTTTATGGGTAAGAATCAATCTATTTTAATGCTTATGTTTTTTCTTCTCTAAAATATATCATTGGTTTTATGTTTTACTTTTAAGAAAATGATCTATGTAATTCAGGGGATCCAACAGTTTCATAGTGTATTAGGGCTCAATTTTAATGTACCAAATTGCCCTTTTTATGAAACAAGTTAAAGTTAATCCTGGGTATGTAGTTTAAAAATTCCAGTTTTATTTATTACTCATGTTTTATCTGAGAAACAGTGCATGTATGAAAATCTGTTAAAGGGAATTTAACTGCAGTGGTTGTATAAATCTTCTATAAAATATATTAATTTTGATAAGATTGTATGATTATATTTTTATTTTTAGTTATTGCCCCTTGATTTTGAACAACATACTTGATTTTATATTGAGATGCATTTTTTAGCATTTTGTCTTGTAGACAGCAATATATATTTCATGTATGATTAAAGCATTTATTTTTTTCTTCCTAGCCTATGTCTATGGAATATGAAGCATCAAAGTTATTTTTATTTTCTTTTTTTAGGTTATTCAAGGATGTTTTTGGTTATTTGGAACTGTCATACTTAAATACTTGACATCTAAAATTTTTGGTATTGCAGATGACGTAAGTGCATTTTTTGCTTAAACTTGAAAGACTTGAATAGGCTAAGAATAAATTGAGTTATTCAAGTATTACTATTAAAATGAAATTCTAGGATGAAGTCTGTTCACCTATTATTTTATCTATTCAATATAATAGAAAGTAAATGTAATTGTATATAGATTTTCATTCTCCAAAATTAGTTTCTTAAAACAATCTCTTATTGTATTGGTCCTTCTATGTCACTAAAATTTTAAAGCAGGAAAACTCTAGAGATTAAAGATCGAATTTTAAGGTCTATACAGACATTTTTCTCTAGCTTATTTTTAACTGGTAAAGACACCATCTTCAGAGCCTTAACTGGAGATCGTATTATAGTCTCATTCTTTTTTCTCCCCAGTTTTCAAGTCATTACTTGTAAAAGGCTTTTATAAGCCTTTATAGATAATTTAATCCAAGTTAGTCTTATTTAGAGAAGATTTTTGTTTGTTTTTGGTATTGGGGTTGAAGGGAAGGTAAAATGGAGAAGTCTGTCTTATAAATTTAAGGATTCTCCCTGTCCATAATTGCTTTGCCTATTTTATTTTGGTGCTCTAATCAGCACATCCTAAGTGAGGAGGCTGTCAAAGATTTAATTTAAAAAAGCAGCACAAGAACCAATATGGAAAAAATAAACTACTTTTTTTCCTATAATATATTTTTATTGGTGATTTTCTTCTTTCTGTACTAGATTAATGTTATGGTTTTGAAACTGGGTTATGTGAAGTCCTAGGACTTCCCAGGACTCTTCCCTGAGAGCTGTGTACTCCCCCATCTCCTAGCCTCTCTTACCCAGGGCAGTTTAACCTTAATCTCTTTCATATAGGTTTTCATAAGAGCAAGGGTTGTTTTTGCTTAAAAGATTGAAAGCACATGGACCATTAAATGGGTGGTCTACAATCTGTGGAAAAATTTTTAAAACTTTAAAACTATAGTTGAAAATGTATTCATTCATTCATTCATTCATTCATTTAGTACCTCCTGTGTGCCTGACAATGGAAAGTATCCTAGAGATACAAAACTGAGTAAGGTATGGTCTAGCAGAAAATTCAGAAAATAGGAACAATTTCTAGCAGTTATAATACAGCGTAATAAAGGCTATGATAAAAAATTAAGTACAGAGTGCTGCAAGAATACACAGGAGGAGCATTAGGGAAGGATCCTGGAAGTCATCTGAGGATGAGAGCTGAAAGGTGGGTGAGTCAGCCAGTATGCAGAGCGCAAGCAGGAAGACAAGTAAAATAACCCTAGTCCTGCATTTATGGAATCTCTTTACCTCACTGGGGGAAAATGAACCAGTTAAGGTATTAATTCAGGTTAAAGCAATTATTGTCATTTTCTGTCATAGCCTAAAATTATGCCAGGGCCAAGAAAAAGCTGCTGAAAACTATGTTATTTGCAAATTAGAAATAACTTAGTTGTAACTTTAGTCTTTTTAGAAATATGTAACGTTGATCAAGGGCATTGGCTCATAAGTTCTTAACTTTGACATTGGTTAAAGGAAGAGAGTGGCAAGGCTACCCAGCCTTTCATTTCCTACTGAGTTCTCTACTTTTACTGACAGTGCCTCTGAGCGTAGGCTTTTAGCTGTCCGCCCCAAATCGGGTCAGCCTGCTCCAGTAGTGAAAGTTCTTTTTATGACCAGCCACACTCCGTCCTGCCCCCTTCAAAAGAACTGTTGCACTAACAGTATGGGGGAGATGAGGGTGGTACCTAGGTGGATGGGAGCAACCTAAGTAAAAATGCCGCAGACTCCCACTGTTTTTACCCAGAGTTTCTCAGTTTTTTATGAATGAATGCTTCCCACGTCGTTGCTTTCTTTTGATTAATCTCTAGAACCCGATACGAGTGTTTTTTTTTTTTTTTTTTTTTTATAATTTTGTCCAATTTTAAAGTTGTTTTGGAGAATGGGAAATACTAGTTTCTTCACTCTGTGGTATTTGGAAGTCAACGCATTTTTTGATATACGAGTGTTGATGCAGCTTATATCCTGGGGTAAACCTCACCTGCTCAAATGTAGTATTTCTTTTCTATATTGCTGGATTTGGTTGGCTAATATTTTTAAGGATATTCGTCTGTTATTCATGAGGAATATTCGTTTTAGTTTTCTTTTCTTGTAATGATTTTGTCTGGTTTTGGCTTCAGGGAAATGTCATCTCCTAAAATTATTTGCAAGTGTTCTGTCTCCTGTTTTCAGAGAGATTTTTGTGTAGAATTGGTATTATCTCTTCCTTAAATGTTTAGTAGAATTTGACAGTGAAGCCCTCACAGCCTGGAGCTTTCTTTTTGTGTAGGTTTTTTACTACAAATTCAGTTTCATTAGGAAGCTCTCCAGTTCATCTGGAGTGAACTTTGGTAGTTTATGTCCTTAGAGGAATTTTGCCTATTTTCTATATGTCATCAAATGGATAATGCTTTTTGAGTTTAGTCAGTTAAAATTCTTATTGGAATTTTTGTGTATATGCATATATGGGAAGTGATCTTTTTGTTCTTTGGTTGGCTTCTGCTTATTTGGATTTGGAATTAATATTGGCCTCCCATTAAGAGCTGTTGTGGTTTTTGTTTTTTGTTTTTTTTTGTTTGTTTGTTTTTTCTTTCCTACTTTCTGTCAACTTGGGAAAGTTTTTTTTTGAAAGTTTAATAATTCATCTATGTTAACCATCTCAGTCTAGGGCTTTTTGGGAGGGAAAATACTTGATTTCTCTTTCAGATACTTGAATGCTTTTTGTTCTATTCAAGTTTTCTATTTATTTTTGTTGGTGTTTTATGGGGTTCCAGAAATGTATCCATTTTACCTAGCTTTTACAATTTATTAGCAAATTGTGTAGCCTATTCTTCTTATTTTAATTATGTTGAGTCCATAGTTATTTCTCCCTTTTTCATTTTGCTTTTTGTTTGCATCTTTTATTTCCTTCATTGGACTTGCTCTAGAGGTCTGTTGTTTTAATATTTTTAAAGTTACACCTTTTTTCAGTCCTCTTTGGTTTTGTTGTGTTTCTCTTTGTCACCAGTTCCTGTCCTTATTCTTAGATCTTTTTGTTTCCTCTCTTCTGATGGCCAAGGGAAATGCTTAGCTCTGTTGTTTTCACCTCTCTTATTTTCTGATCAATGCTTTTAAAGCTAAAATTTTCTTGTAAGTGCATAGTACTTCTTTATATATCTTATACATTGGCTATTTGTGATTTTTTTAAAAGTTTTATGATATTTAATTTCTAATAAAAAAATTTAAAGCAATTTTTAGTTATTTTCTAGTTTTATTGCATTTATAATCAAATATATGTATATATTTGGAATTTATTGTTGCATGGTTTGTGAATATTCAAAAATATTTCACTTGTGTTCAAGGATAATGTGTATTCTCTTTGTGAAGTTTATATTCTCTGTTTGTGAGCTAGTTGATTGTATTCACCTTTTATGTTAACTTTTGTCAACTTTTTTATTCAAGGAGGCAGTGTTTAACATTTTCAGTGAACACTGTCAACTTTTCTATTTCTTCCTTTAGTTTTTGTCAGTTCTTATTCTGTGTACTTTGCATCTATATTTTTAACTGCAGATATGTTGGCAATATGTATAATCTTGCTTTTTTGTTGGCAATATGTATAATCTTGCTTTTTAATATAATATGTAATATTATATTATAATAATATATTTGTCTCTTTTCATGTATTTTTTGCTTGAATTCAGTTTTGTGAGACATTATAATTGCTAACAGATTTGTTTTAAACTTGCATGGTATATCTTCTTCCATTCTTCTATTTTCAACCTTTCAGCATACTTATAAATATTTCTTTTGGTGACAACATAATATTAGATTTTTTCCCCTTAAGTCCAATTTGAGCATCTGCCCCTTAATTAGTGAATTTATGCTCTTTACATATATGCTAATTTTTATAATACTAGGACTTATTTCTTTTATTTTGTTTGGGATTTGTTTTTTTTCTGCTATTTTAGGTGCCGTATATTCTTCCTATTGATTTCTTAAACTTATCAGCATACATTTCTTCTCCCAAGAAGACACAGTATTTTGAAATGCTTCATCACATACCTGCCACCATCTAGTTCCTACTCTTACCCTGTTCCTTCTGCTTCATGTAGATATCATATAGAATTTAGTCATGGTTTGTCCTAGATATAATTTCTCCTCTTTTCTTTGGTCATTGCTTTTGTAGACTATAGTGAACTTGAACATTTGGCAAATGTATTCTGTCTTTGTGCCCTAGTTTTCTTGTTTATAAAGTGAAAATAATTCCACCTTCCTCACATGGCTTTTTGTGGGAGGTAATGTGGCAGTGTGAGTGAGAATGCTTGATAACATGTGAATAATTATGTGGGAGGTGATTATCAGTCAAAAAGTACCTTTTATTCCAATGCCTGCCGATTTCTACTTCACTCAAGTACCCTTTTCAATCTCCTTTTCAGAATTAGTATTTCCTTTTCTTTACCCCATAGCCCATTGTGCTTTTATGATTAAGAGATGTCTGTATGTGTTCTCAAGCCCAGAGCTGCTGGTAGGCTCCAGCAAGGGAGATACTGTGTAGCCTGTTACACCAGGTTTAGCACAGTAAACTGGGAAAACCCAAAGGAAAAAGCCTTTGGGATGTTGATGAGTGTGGAAGGTAGGGTGTCGTTGGAGCTATCACTATTCAGCAAAAGAAGGGAACTGTGAAGGTGGAGGGTATAGCATTTCCTTTAACAAAAGCAACCTTGGTATGGGAACAGTGGACTGCGTAATGTAATGAAAACTATTTTCAGATACTATTGAAATTAAAATATATTATTGCAGTGTATGGCTTAATGTAATGGTAACTTTATTTCTTACCAGGCTCATATTGGCAACTTATTAACGTCAAAATTCTTCAGTTATAAGGATTTTGATACTTTATTGTATACCTGTGCAGCGGAGTTTGACTTTATGGAAAAAGAGGTAAGATGTGATTTCTAGTTCTGTTTCCTAAGGTTTTGGTCCATACATTTTTCATAAAGGGTGCTCCTCTTATATCAGACTCTTTATGTGCTGTTATCTCAGTTTGATGGAAAAGGAAAATCTGGCAGCTTAGAGGAAGATTTTTCTATTTACATTAGTGCAGCTCCCTGGAATATATGGCCTTTACTCATTTTGATAATTTAGAAATAACACATTCAGACGAGCAGTGGTTTTCTAGGTGAGTAAACACAGAGGCATTTCAAGTTGCCATTTTTCTGTGATAGCATTAATTTAGTCAGGCTCTCAAACTCTTACATTTCCACTCATTTTGTGGTTATTTAAATAGATATTTGTTTTGAAACATCAAGTCCAGGCTTTTCATTCCAACAGCATTTTTCTTTCTAAAACTGTATTCAGAGATTTAGAAGGAAAGCAGAGAGTAGTTTAGTGGATTGTGAGACAGAAGCCTGCAATTTTGCTTGATGTTCTTGAACAAGCAACTCTCATTCCTCGTGTTATAGTTTACTAGTTTCTAGTAGCATGCCATAAACAGATAATGTGAAGACAAAATGAGATAATACATAGGAAAGTACTTTGATATTTTAAATATATAAATATTCAAATAAATAAAATATTAATTTGCAATACTTTATGAGCTGGTTTAGTTCAACAGACATATATATATGTGCCTTTTTAACACCATCAATGTGGTACTGATTAATTATATTATCTGTGTCACTCCTTCAGAGTGGTGTGTGTGTATATGAAACTGGCCAACAATACTCTATTGACATGTTAGTTTCCCTCATGAACCCACTGTGTTAGCCCAGTGTCCAGAGTTCCAGACCAGTGGATGCCAGGGCACCACACAGGAAACTTTTACCTACCAGCCGTTCGGAGTTGAGTGTGTTCTGCAGAGGTACTCTTTACTCCAGTGGCCTGTCAGTCTTCATTTATTGTGTTCCGGCAAATGGTTTTGACACACAATGACTGACAAAGATGTATGAGTTTTAGTGTTAAACCCGCTGAAACAAACAAATGAAGCATATCTTGCAAGACATTGAAATGCATGTTCATAGGGGATCAAGACTCCTTCAAATATTAGAGAATTAGGATGTGGTGGAAGTTCTTTAACGTTATTGAGAACATCATACATACTGCTACAACCTGAGAGTATTAAACATAAGTTATGTGATGAAAGAAATAATTTATTGAGGCATAGCATGACTTCAGCTAATTTGAAGAAAATAGCAAAGCTCTTTCCAGCATGCCATTCCGCATCACTGTATGTATCTGAATTCATCGGGACTGTGCTGTAGAGACAGAGTAGTGTCAGTTCAGGGAACATATGTTCCAATTATAGTACACCCATACAGTGTATTGTGTGGTACACCCATACAATACCCATAACATGCTATTTCCTAACATGATATCATACTGACATGGAAAGATGCTTAAGATATATAATGGAGTAAACAAAATGATATAGTCTTATTAACCCATAATTAACACACATAAAAGTAAAAAAAGTGTAAAAGAGCAACAGTTTAACAGTGGATTTTTGGGTGGAGAGATAACTGAGAGGTGCACAGGATCACAATGTGTAGGGCTTTGTTATTAAACTTATTTCTATTTTTTTCTGCTACTAAAGAAAATGTAAAAGTCTTTTGCTCCCCTCAAACGTCGATCATTATTTTGTTTATGCATGAGAGAGAAAGAGAGAGTGTGTGTGTGCGTGTGTTTCAAGAATTATATTTTTATCCCCCACAAAATATACAGGAAAAGCTTATTCCATTTAAAGGAACTTTACATACCTTAGATGACTATTAAGGTGGTCTCTCTAGTTAGATAAGTAGCATGCAAAAAGTGAACAGTAATCTCTTCAGTCACATGTCACACTTACAGGGGTTTAGGTACCGTATTTTTAGTGTTTCAACTCAGCATTTTGGGGCAGTTCATTTCTGTGGAAATGCACCTTCCTTTTTATGATGGCAGGCAGTGGGTAGATTGGTGAATGTTCATATTTCTCTACTTTCAGAAATTTACCTATTTCATTATTTGAAATGAAATTTTGTTTGGTTAAAATATTTCCTTCAACAAAACATCTCTTTGAATTTCAGACTCCACTGAGATACACAAAGACATTATTGCTTCCGGTTGTTCTTGTAGTGTTTATTGCTATTGTTAGAAAGGTATGTCTATCACTTAAGAGCTCTTTCTTATAATAGAGTATTTTCTTGTTTTTACATAGTACTTGCATATACTTGGCCACATATTAATATGATACAGTGTTTTTTATGGGCTTACTCTAACATGTTCTATGTTTTCTTAATGATAGTTTTTGATAGACATTTATATATCTTCAAAATATTCTATCTGCTAGCATAAAACAGACATCGGAAAAGGATGGCTCAAGTTTAGATAGTCATGTATTTTGGAAGACATGAACAGAGACCATACTGACCCAGATACAACTTGCGTGTGTAAATTATTACTGGCTTCTACCTTTAATGTAATATTTCCCTAAAATATTTAATATATACCTTTCTAAGTGATTTGTGCAGTGTACAGTAACTCCTGTGTTTATTATTAATCAGAAAGAAAAAAACAGAGTATTTGCAATGTGTTGATGAACTAGATAAAATGTTTAGGTCCCCAACTTGGCTTTGATAATAAAATTCTAAGCCCAGATATAAATAAGGTCAATGGAAGTGTGATTTTCCCTCTCTTTTTTTCTTTCAAGAATTGTGCACTCTGTAACCAAATGTGTCTTAAGAGAATGAGTAGAAGTTAATCTGTGATGGAAAAAGAGGTGACAGACCTTAAAAGTTTCCTGATCTGTAGCCAGTGATTTCTGTGTTAACACAATTTCATTTATTTGTAGACTATTCTGTATGATAACAATTGTTCATATTATGTATTTGTACTCTGCTTTGTATGGAACATTTTCACATGAGTATTTAAATTGGTTATTCGACAGCCCTGTCGGGTAGACAAATGTTATCCCCATTTTAACATATGGAACTGAAAGATCAAAGATGTTGTTAGGAGCCTCACATCATGTCCACTTAAAATCTAGGGAAGAGTGAGACTCGGGCTCTGCACCTTCCCTGTCATAGGGCTACATCTGGTATTCAGCTGTGTACTCCAACAGCACTTTTCATCTCTAATCAGTTAATAGTTCCTGCTGTGCGCTAGGCTTTGTGTGTGCTTTGCACTTTTATACACTTTATGTGGATGTGCACCTAGTGGGTACTCAAAAAATACTAAGCATTGGCCATCCAGAACATATGCAAAAGACAGGATCCTGAGTGGTGAGAGATGATGAAAACCATTAGCTAGGCTGTTTCATTTAAAGAAGAAAAGATTCAGATGGAAAGCGGATAATTATTTTGAAATGTGTTAAAAGCCTGCCCCTTGAAAATAAGGTTACACACAATCTGGCTCCTTAGAATCATGGCCAATTCCAGGTGGTAGGACTTATGACCAGAACTGATCTCGACAGTTAAGGGAAGTGTTATAGATTCAAGCAGCAGCTGAGTGGTTCTTCTAAGGGCTGGATTACAACCTGTCAGCAGTGTCGTAGAGAATGTTTTACTGGAGATAGGATTTTAGATTAGACGACCTCCTGTTATTGCTAAGTATGAAAGCACAGTGACTGTGTTTTGAATGCTTCTAGCAGTGATTATCAACCTTTGAGCCAACTCTCCAGTTTTCTGTGTGTACTGTTAAGGAGAGGTGTTGCCAACAACATTGGCATGGTGGAAGCAGCACTGAATGTGAATTTGAAGCCAGAAGATCTGGTTTCAAGACTGCAGTGCTTCTTAGTAGTTGTCTGCCTACAGGGTGATCATTTAATCCATCTGAGCTTGTTGCTCATTTACAAAATGAGGATGATATCATCTACCCAACAGGGCTGTTGAATATTAGCTTTGACCAGATACTACACAAATATAAGATTATGTTGTTGTGATTATTATTTTCTGAGTTATCTCTTATCTCTATACTTATATTTTCATTAGAAGTTTTACAGTTTAAAAGATACTTTGGTTAAAATATTGTTTTTCCCAACACAGCCTTTCTAAAGTGTTTCAAAATCTGTTTACAGGTTATTAGTGATATGTGGGGTGTCTTAGCTAAACAACAGACACATGTAAGGTAAATATGCTATTAAGAATTTTATTACCTCCTCTGTTCATTTATTAAATAGATATTTACAGTGTATTAATTTTATACTTACATGTTGTGTACCTAATATTTGATAATACGTATTTTTTTGTGGTCCATTCCCTTCTTGGCGTTTCTTCTTATTTCCTATCTGTGTAGAACACAGCACATCACTTATTCACCCTTCAGATGTCATCCAGTACAATCTGACAGTAGCCCTGCACATAATCTACACTCGAAGGACACAGTTTTGTACTTCAGTTCAGCAGGGAAAGTAAATTATTATGTGAGTGGTTTTAGGACCAGTGGACTGCCTTTTGGGAAATGAACAGGGAAATAGAAAACTGGATTCATACTTCTCACTTTTCACAGAAAATAAATTTCAGATGAAGCAGAGAATTAGGTATAGGAAAAAAATAAAACCCCAAAATTAACCAAGAGAGTATGTTTATAATCTAAGAGTTAGAGAGGCCTATAGCATGCTTGGTATTTTCCTCCATCACACCCTTTATCTTACTCTCTTACCATTTATCACCCTTTGTACTTAAATGTTGATGTGTGACCTGTGTCTCCTGAAGGGAGCGACCATTTTTGTTCAACAGTTTATATACAGTGCCTGCAAGATAGTAAAAAATAGTAGTTGAATGAGTGAGTATTTACATATGACTAATGAACGTGAAAAGGTAGTCTTGATCCTATGGTAAAGACATTCAGGCTAAAGCGAAGACCTTTTCACTTCTCATATTTCTAAAAATTAATAGTATATCCAGTGCTTGCAAGAGTGGGAGGTAGTGGATGGGAGGGAAGTTTGGCAGTACACAGTAAAACATGTAGTGGGCCTGCCCTTCAGCCCTGCAGTTCCACCAGTGCAAGTATACCCTCTAGAGATGCTCACAGAAATACAGAGATGATGGGGAGCTATGCCTTTGGTAGTACTGTGTGTAATGTGAGAAATGGAAACATCCAAAATATCTCCTGTGATCCAATCATAGAGTGGAATGTTAGGCCATCTTTATGGAAATAGGTCCAGTATACATTATTGAATTTTAAAAATTGCCTGTGTGTGTGTGTGTGTGTGTGTAGGATAATTATACTTCTGTTTAAAATTTGGAGATTTTTGTGTGTTTGTGCATAGAAGTGATCTGGAAAGATAAATCCTGTAATTATTAAGAGTGTGGGATTGGAGGATCGAGTGAAGGTAGTTTTAACTCTGCTTTTATTTTTTTGTGGGATTTTTGGGGGACAAGGATTGTTCAATGTATGTATCTATATATGTGTGTGTGTGTGTGTGTGTGTATATATATATTTTTTTTTGAGACAGAGCCTCTCTGTGTTGCACCGGCTAGGGGAGTGCAGTGGCACAATCTCGGCTCATTGCAACCTCCGCCTCCCGGGTTCAGGCGATTCATCTGCCTCAGCCTCCTGAATAGCTAGGTGACCACCACCACGCCTGACTAATTTTTGTATTTTTAGTAGAGACGGGATTTCACCATATTGGCCAGGCTGGTCTTGAACTCCTGACCTCGTGACCTGCCTGTCTTAGCTTCCCAAAGTTCTGGGATTATAGGCATGACCCTATATTTTATAATTTGAATATACACACCCTTATATTATTCCCTCACCTCCAAGTCTCTGCCAACATAATGATAAATTATTGCACATACTCCTGAGAGAATCCTTGTTCTCATTTAGAAACAATTTGCTGTAACTATGCCTTTGTTTATACCTGTAACATTTGAGTGGAGGACTAAGGGGGAAAGAAAAGGTTCTGGTTTACAATGCCAAAATTTTTCTTCATTTGAGGTGCAATTATTTTTGAAGAGCTGAGGAAGAAGCTACGAAATTTCAGCTCTAGTATGCAACTCTGGAAGAGGACGGTAGAACTTTTCACAGAAACAAAACTGTCCCTTCAAGAATAATAACTCACCCGTGGAAACAATTATAGGGAACCATTGAGTTTCATGGGGTTTTCAGTTCAAATAGCATCAGAGCTCTTTTTTGGAAGAGGAGTGGCATGTTGACATTTTATTTTGCATAACTACCAAAGCCCGTGTAAAAAGGGGAAGAGTAGGACATAAATCTTAACTATGAAAGACGTGAATGCCAATATTCTCTTTACTCAAAGATCCAGGAAGTAAAGTGGGATAGAGGCAGCATGATGTAGTAAAAAGTATGTTGGTTCTGAAGTCAGTCAGAATACAGTCCTGGCTGCTACTTAGTAGCTCTGTGATTCCCTTTCCTTGGCTGTAAATTGGGGTAATAAATGGTTGTAGGATTAGAGTTAATGGAATGTACTAAGCATATTAACATTGTAAGTACTCAACAAATGGTAACTGATAGTTTTTACTAGGTGTGAAAAAAGAATAAAGAAAGAACTGTTTCATCTCCTTCACTACCCCCTTATGTGTCCTGAGTTTGCTAATATATCAGTCTTTTTGAGGCCAGATTCTCAAATTAGATTATATGCTACCTGGATTAACAGTTTATTGATACACTTGTTCATTCATTAAAAATGTTGAGCTCTAAGTGCCAGGTATTACTCTGGGTCTTGGGAACGTATCAGTGCTTAAGAAAGAGAAGGTGTGTGTTGTCAACTCACACATTCCCGTCTCTGACCAGACTTCTCCCTTGAACTCAGATTTACACATATAATCATTTATTTGTCATCTGTGCTTGGTTGCCTAGTGAAAATCTCGAAGATTTTTTTCATTCCATGCTCTGCTGGGGTATCACCAGTGAGGGAGCTGGGACACCACAGTGTGCCTTTGTTGTCCTAATAAATACCCATCTAATCACATAGTTAGGATATAATACAACATTGTCCTTCTTCATTAACTTTCTTAAAAGAATATAGCACTAGTTTTGGCATGTGACTTTTAGTTATTTTGATTTGCCTCTATGTGTCCTGAGAGAATGTTATAGAAGTTGTAAAACTCCTATTTACAAGATGAAAATGCAAATATATGAAGTAAGTGCTTCAATAATGAGTTGATAGCAATATATTTTTTTCTGTTCCAGAAAACACCAGTTTGATCATGGAGAGGTAAAGACTTAATATCACTATAATTTTACTATCTTAAAGTTGCATGCATTTGGACTTTCCTTTCTAGTTCTAGTTTCTAACTTTGTTGGGAATTGTCAGCAATCATCTTGAAAATAACCTGGTATGTGTTTTTATGAGAATGCTACATGCAGATTCACTGACCATTCATTTGTTAAAATTAACTAGGAAACTCATTTGTTCTGCTCTGACAGTTGATTTCTGGAGCCCATTTAGACATACATATGAGATGTCTGTTGCACAATTGGAAATCACTTTCCTCTCTGCTCATCTTGCCTGAGTCCTCAGAGATGTGATTAGTTACTGCTCCCATCTCCTAGTGGTCCAGCCTGGTTTTGAGGGCAGTTCCAAAATGGAGCCCTCAGATCTTGAGGCAGCAGTCATTTCTTTTACCACTGTCTTTTCTTGGTCTGATGGTAGCATCCAGGTAGATTCAAAAATGTGGGCTTTATTAACCACAGGTTTGACTCTGAGAATCACAGAAGCACTTGCCTTAATGACTTGATAATTTTAGCCTTCCACTAAAATGGAACAGTTTGAAAGTGAATTTTAAGAATTGCTTTAGAAATTTCAGAAACCTAAGTAGTAGTACTTTTTGTTACTAAGGAGAACATACTCCTTTCTACATATTGCCAGCTTAGTATTCTTAAACTTCACTAACAGTAGGAGTAAAAAATATTTTCTTCTTTCTTTCAGCTGGTTTATCATGCTTTGCAATTGTTAGCATATATAGCCCTTGGTATTTTAATTATGAGACTAAAACTCTTCTTGACACCACACATGTGTGTTATGGCATCACTGATCTGCTCAAGACAGGTAACATGTTATGTTGGAGTATAGCTACTGTAATAATTTTAGCCTTTATT